>NC_042620.1:266437006-266634232 GCF_901001135.1 Rhinatrema bivittatum | reverse complement strand
TAAATAGCTCATCTGTCCATGTTTGTTCATAACCTTTTAAATTTCCCTTTAGTTTTTGACAGTCCTAACATTATCCCCCTTTTAAAAAAAGGCTTAGCAGTTTCATGTTTGTTGTTATTGCCGTAGATTACTTTCCAGAAACGCAGAGAGTTTGAGGCTGTTACATTGATGGGGGTGTGCCTGTATTGTTCTGTGAAAACTGTGATTGTAACTGTTCATAAAAGCCTGAAGCACATCTTCATATCGAAAAGTGTTGCGTACTGTAAAATATCGCCACATTTTGGATTTTAAAGTCCTGTTAAATCTTTCCACAACCACTGCCTTAACATCGTTATTGGTCACAAAATGATGAATGCCTCTGTATTTTAACAAACTCTTCACAGAGCTGTTTAAAAACTCTTTACCTCTGTCTGATTGTATTTGTTGGGAACACGACCACCTTTAAATATATTTTCAAAGGCCTTGGCCACTTCACGACCTGTTTTTGTTTTTAGGGTCACAGCCCATGCGTATTTTGACAAAACATCTATCACCTTCAAAACATATTTGTAGCCTCTGTTATAACCAGACAAGGCGGACATGTCAACCAGATCTGCTTGCCATTGTGCATCACATCAGACATTGCCATTGCGCATCCACATCAGACACTATGGTTTTATTTCTTTTAAATCGTACCCTAGCAGGCTTGTGTAAAGATAAGCATTGTTCTGTCCCCATTAATGGGTACATGTTTGTGTTTGTGTTTGGGACAGACAACCTGTGTTTACCACAGCCCTCCTTCATAGTAAATGTGACACCATTGGTAACCCCAGCAGAGAAGGCTGAAAGCCCTGCCCTGTAAAAGGGAGTATGCCTTTAACAAAGGCCCCTCCCTTCAGGTTCCCTCCTGAGTCACTGGGTCCAGGGCTCTCTCCTATAGGCTCTCGCCCTTACCTCAGCTGAGAAGATTTCTCCGGTATTCATTGCCATGACAGTGGGTTAGTCCCAGCCAAGCCAAGCAGCTGTTTTACGTGCCTGTAACCGTGTTACAGAACAGCTTTTTACATTCCATCTACTGCTTAATTATAAGACAAATCAGCTTCAACCCCACGATCTCTTTCCCTCACCCCAAGAATCTGCACCTTCCTTCCCTTGCCTTATCCAGCTACAGGATCTCTGCCTGTGGCACAGACGTTTGAAAACCAACTTTTGTAAGTAGTTAGTTATAATTAGCTTTACAATAAAGATTTCAAACTTAAAGATCTTTGTTTGAGGACTGATTGGATGGAACGTTGACTGCTTTGAAGAGGGAACTCGGAAGTTTCTGTAAACAAAACAGTATAAGCTGTACAGTGAGACTGTACAGTAGAGAGCTGTACAGCATCTTGCTCTGTAGGCCAATCAATCACCTGTTTGTCTTGGTCACAGTCGGCATACATGTTTTAGCCGTCTGAAAAAGAGGTGTTTATACCGGCAAAGCTACCTATAGATCCTGGATAATAAATTTTCTTTAAGATCCGCTGGTGCATTCTTGTCTTTTTATATGGCTTGTAAATACAGAAGTCTGGTTTTTTTTTTAAAACAAAACTAAAGCCTTGTGTTTTACCATTGCAAACCTACACCCCCCACTGCTTTCAATTATCTTCTGCTCAGGTTTAGGTCTGGACAGGGAGGGGTGAAGCATGCTTATCTACAGAGAGGGAGGAGGGAAGGGGTGTAGGGAAGATTCTCCCTGTCTCGTGTACAGAATGAGTCACAGCTTCCTGCCAGATGACTGTAACTTTTTATTGGGGCATGCCTATCTACAGTGAGGGGCTGGAGGGGGAGGGGTTGGACTTCTGGGGACATCACTGGGGGGTTTGGCTTGGGGGGTTTGAGTGACAGCATACCCATAGACTACCGTGACGTCACAGGGGGTGTGGATTAGGCTGGGGTGTGGGCGGGGGCCATCTGTGACATCATGGGGGTCGGTTTGGGGGTGGGATAATGGGAGGGGCTCCCCATTCACTTCTAATGGGGGAGGAGCGTCGATGGTGTCTGGGGTGGGGCCAGGGGTGGGGCCTTGGGCAGAAGGGTGTGGCCTGGGGCATGGTCGAGGACGGGACAAGGGGCATGGCTATGCCCATTCACGTCTATGGGGAGTGGGCGGGGGCGTGGGTGGGGCTTAGACCAGACGTGAACGCTGATTGGCTGCTGTCATCGTTATTTCACCTGTCAATCAGTTTGATTGATCGTGTACCCATTATACTACTAGGCAATCTAGTCCCAGGATCCATGGAAGACTAGGCAGAGTGGCTGAGGCAGAAGAACACAGTAACATAGTAGTGACAACAGAAAGAGACCAAGTAGTCCATCCAGTCTGCCCAGCAAGTTTCTTATGGTAGTAACTGTGCTCTGTACAGGATACCCCCATGTTTCTCTTATGGATAGTAAACTGCTGGTCCATGCAGGTTACCCCCAAGCCTAATAAAAGCCAGGGAAGGACAAAAGTATGTACAATCTAACACCCACACACACACACTACGATAATCATTAAGGGCCGGATTTTAAAAGGGTTACGCACATAAGGTACACGCGTAACCCTTTTAAAACCCCCCTGCGCGCGCTGAGCCTATTTTGCATAGGCTCGGCGGCGCGCAAGCCCCGGGACGCGAAAAAGTCCCGGGGCTTGTAAAAAGGGGCGGTCGGGGGCGTGGCCAGGAGGCATAGTGTCGGATCGGGGCATGTTCGGGGGCGTGTGGGTGGTCTGCAGGCGTGGCCGAGTGCCCCGACACAGCGGCCTGTGTCGGGGCCTGCCTCGCTGGCGCGCGTAAGTTACTACTGCCCGGAGGCAGTAGTAACTTTTCAGATAAAGGCAGGGGGGTTCTAGATAGGGCCGGGGGGGTGGGTTAGGTAGGGGAAGGGAGGGGAAGGTGCGGGGGTGGACGGAAAGTTCCCTCCGAGGCCGCTCCGATTTCGGAGCGGCCTCGGAGTGAACGGGCAGCGCGTGCAGGGCTCGGCGCGCGCAAGTTGCACAAATGTGCACCCCCTTGCACGCGCCGACCCCGGATTTTATAAGATACGCGCGGCTTCGCTTGTATCTTATAAATCCAGCGTACCTTTGCCGCCTGATGCACGAACAAAAGTACGCGCGCGCGCTGTCTTTTAAAATGTACCCCTATGTGTGTAGGTTGTTTTTTTTTTTAATAGAGAGCGCATCAACAAAGGATAAGTTACAAGTTTAAAGATAGCTTTGTACTCAAATCTGAGAGAGACCTGGACATGATTCATCACATTTAACAATTAACATTGATAACAAACTATGTTACCGAACATTATGGCACCCGTGTAAACTGACAAATTTTGGTATCATTACTTTATGTGCCTTATTGTAAACCGTTGTGACTGTCCCCTCCAAACGACGGTATAGAAAAAGATTTTAAAATAAATAAATAATGTTCAGGGTAATAATATTTACAGTCAAAACCAAGCAACTATCAAACCCATAACAAATTACTCCTAGCAACATTCTTACTGGATGAGCAGTCTTCTTGATAATTCAGACAATGCAACTTGAACATGATTTGCTTTTGTACTTGGCTGTTAGAAGCACTCCTATGCTTTTTCCCCTAATGTCTGCATATTAGTATCCCAGACTATAAAAGTTAAGGCCCAGAGTTGGCTGTCTGAATCCAATTCTCCCTTTTAGCCCCATCGTCATAGTGTAGAGCAGTGTTGCAGTTGCAGGCTAGGCATTACTTTGATCTAAAGCTAAGTCATCCCTAGGAATACCTTTCCCTTCCTATTATCCCTTGCTTATGCATAGTAACATGTGAGAGAAAGGACAAAGTTGCCTGCTTAGAGCCTATAGCATTGTTATAGGGTAATTGCAGTGGCTATAATCTAGTACTGATCAAGGAGAGCTAGGAAGTTCTCTTTTTGAACTCTGGCAACTTTTATTTGTTTCAGAATAAATGAACTCAGTGACAATTACAATAAAAGGAATTTTGGGGAGCATAGAAGTGCCTGAGGCTAGGAGCTGTGTGAAAGTTTTAAAATTGCCACTGTAATTTTAGGTGATTGGAAAATTACCTGAAAGTGAATTGTGGGGATTGCTAAGAACCTTAAGAAGTTAACATATTAGTTTTGGGATATCTAGCCCTGGCTAATGAACCCCACTGGAAACTATAGACAATGGTTATTGTTGGTATTAAACAATTAGAGTTAAGGAGCCAGAACATGTTTAGAACCTGGTGCCATTAGTTACTACATTGAGAAAATGTAAAGCATTGCTTAGAAGTGGGTTTTTTTCCTTGGATTGCAGTTTTTAATTATGCTTGCACTCCTAGCAGCTAAACCAGCAGCCGGCTAGTAAGTTTATTCAGAAGCAGCATACTGTGGATACAAAGTCTAGGACCTGCAGCATGTATCAGCTGTTGTTCTTAATTACTGCTGGGATATCCATGAGCATGCAGGCACTGCTTTATCTTTATCTTTTCTTGCTCCAAGGTAGTTATGCACAAAAAGCTGCAGCAACTTGTCAGTGATTTTCTTCACTTGAAAGTGTATTTGGAAAAGTTAATAAAAAATGTCATTATAAGCTTTAGATGATTTTGAATGTCACACTAGCAGGACAGTTATTGGGACTGATTGTGACCTCAACATTGATGCTATTAATAATACTGGGGAGCACAATTTTCATGGAGTTAGATCTGACTAACTTTTGACATCTGAATCAAAAATGACCCCAGTTTTTCTCTATCACGTCAACTTTTTAAGGTACAGGATACCCTCCCTTTCTCCCAGAAAATCATACAAATGTAAAGACAAATGAAATAAAGAAAAAATTACCTGAATATGCTGTTTATTAGAGTTATTTTATTCATACACAGGCTATATATTGTTTGCTATAAGTCAAATTGTGTACAAGTAGTAAAGTTCTGCCTACCAAACATACATATTAACGGTAAAAATTTACGCTTATAGCTTTTCGGCAGTGTTCAATCTGTGGACAATCTCGCTTGATGCTCCAACAATAGTCAGCCATTCATATGTACATCCCCATCTACCCTGAAACCGTGCCTCCATGACCTTCAAATCTTGCTGGAATCGTTCACCTTGCTCATCACTGACTGCACCAAGGTTTTTCGGGAAGTCAGTAAGATGGCTATGCAGAAAATGCACCTTGATACTCATGTTGCAACGAAGTATTTTGAAGCTCTCCAAGAGTTCTGGACAATACCTTCTAGTATGAAGGCCTTTATAGCTAGGCTCTCGCTCTCTCTCTCCCTCCCCCCCCCCCCACCCAGTTGATGGTAGGCTATGCTCTGTCTCCCCTAGCAGCTTAAAATACTGAAAACTCTATTTGTGAAAACATCTCTCCCCCCCAGTGGAGTTTGCGGTAATACCTATGTGAAGCAGGGATGTGAATCGTTTTGAACGATTAAATTATCGTCAGATAATTTTAAAATCGTCCTAAATCGTTAGAGTGCACGATACAATACAAATGCCCCCGATTTATCGTCAGGGGCATTTGTATTGTATCGTTAAATAGGGCCATGGGAATTATTTGGGGGCGGGCGGGAAAACCGGCACACCAAAAACAACCCCTAAACCCACCCCGACCCTTTCAAACCAATTCCTTACCCTCCCCCACCCTCCCGAACCCCCCAAATGTTAAATTACCTGGTGGTCCAGTGGGGGGGGGGGGGGGGGGTCCTGGCGCGATCTCTCGCTCTCGGGCCATCGGCGCCATTTTGGCTGCCACTAATTAAAATGCGCCGATGGCCCGATAAAAAAGAAATAAAAACCACCCGACCATTTAAATCGACCTCCCTTAGCCTCCCCCACCTCTCAACCCTTTTTTTTTAGGGAGGCTGCGCCGCTAAAAAAAAACCCCACCCGACCCTTTTAAAACGACCCCACCCTCCGACCCCCCCCCAAAACCTTTTAAATTTACCTGGTGGTCCAGGGGGGCCTCAGGGAGAGATCCAGGGGGGCCTCGGGGAGAGGAGAGATCCAGGGGGGCCTCGGGGAGAGATTTCCCATTCCCAGGCATCAGCTGTTCTAAAAAAAAATGGCGCTGATGCCCCTTTGCCCTTACCATGTGACAGGGTATCCGTGCCATTGGCGGCCTCTGTCACATCATGGGTAGGAGCACTGGATGGCCGGCACCATCTTTAAAGATGGCCAGCGATATGTGAATTGGAATCGGAAACTATTCGAATTCACATATCTTAACGATCAGATTCCCCCCCCCCCCCCCCCCCCCCAGTCGAATCTGATCGTTTAAGACGATCTGGCACACGATTCACATCTCTAATGTGAAGCACTCACAGGTCAATCCAGTAAAGTGCGACCTTGTTTACCCCGCTCCTAACCCACTTTCTACTCACTTTCCGGCCGTGTTAGCCCTTCCTGCGATCCACAATCCCCTTTAACTACTCTTACCGCGTCCTTAAATCCCCGGGTAACCCCTTCCGCACGCGGCATGTATATTGCATGCAAACGTGTGAATTAGCTATTCCCTACCATCCAGTAACGCGCGCCCCGACTATCGCTTTTTTACCCTGCCGTTTTGCCGCGCGTTTAACCTGCTAACTTACCGCCTACCCTTACCCCTGCGTTAGAGGCAGGGGTAAGGGTAGGCGGCAAACTTTCCCCCAGCCCCTGCTCACCTGCCCTGGCAGCGTCAATGGATGCTGGTCTCCGGGCAGCCCCAGTCCTCTCCCCCCTCTCCCGAAGCAACGAAAGCAGAAAAAATCTAAAAAGCGAAAAGCGAAAAAAAAAAAAGTAACAATGAAGTGGATGGTCGGGATTGCCAGTCTCTCTCCTCTCCTCCGAAGCAAGGCTGCTTTACTTTACGGATTGACCTGACACGCTTTGAAGCTTTCCCGTATTTTTTCTTCCCTCCCTCCACTTTCTTCCAGCACTTTGCCTGTTTTCTTTTGGGGGACTCTCGTTTTCACCACATCAATTCCCTGCTCCCCCCAGCAGCTAAGGCCTCCTCCCTCCTCACAGTCCCATGTGTAAAGCAACGACTAACTTTTTTTTTCGCAGACGCTCGTGATTGCCCAGTCCTCTCTCCCCTCCTCCGAAGCAGGAGGGGAGAGAGGACTGGCAGTGTAAAGCAACGACTGACTTTTTCACAGCCCTCCTCCGAAGACGGACATCGGCTCCCCTGCCTCCCGGAGGTGAAGATGGATGCCTGCACGGGTGAAAGCGGCCCCTGTGCGTGCAATTGGGCCGCTCAAGGCGTGACGTCACATGCTGTGACGCCAAACGTCGTGACGTCACGCCTTGAGCGGCCCAATTGCACGCACAGGGGCTGCTTTCGCCCGTGCAGGCATCCATCTTCGCCTCCGGGAGGCAGGGGAGCCGAATGTCTGTCTTCGGAGGAGGGCTGTGAAAAAGTCAGTCGTCGCTTTACACTGCCAGTCCTGTCTCCCCTCCTCCCGGAGCAAGGCTGCTTTTCGCGCCTTGCTCAGGGAGGAGGGGAGAGAGGACTGGCAATCCCGACCGTCCACTTCATTGTTACTTTTTTTTTTTTTCGCTTTTCGCTTTTTAGATTTTTTCTGCTTTCGTTGCTTCGGGAGGAGGGGGGAGAGGACTGGGGCTGCCCCGGAGACCAGCATCATTGACGCAGCCAGGGCCAGGTGAGCATAGGGGAACCGTCCACTTCATGGTACCTGTCATTTCAAATGTCATTTGAAATGACATTGAAATGACAGATACCAGCGTGACCGTGAAGCGTTAGGCCCGCGCACCCCAGGTTACTGTATAGGCGCTGTATAGCGGCTCTATACAGTAAAATGAGTTGCACGGGCTAACGCTTCACGGACGGCAGCTTGCATTTGCAAGCTATTTACATACAGGATCGAGCGGTAGGTGAGCTGGACTGTGCGTTGCGGCAACCGCGGGTGCGCCCGGCACTAACACAGCTCTCCCTACCGCTCCTTACTGGATTGACTGTAAGATAGCGCACTTTGCGATAAACAGCCTACTACCATAAAACACACCCCTTTTCCTATCGCATGCGATATTTAGTGCATTTTGATAAATCCAGGCCTAAGATAGGCTGTAGAGAAAAAACTTGAGTGATAGAAGAAAACTAACTGCCAGTTTTGAAATCAGTGTGCCTATTTTAAGTCTAAAACAGCTGAAAGATCGAACTCAACAGGAATTATGTTAAAAATTGTTCCCTGTGTAATTGTAATTAAGGCTAGGAATTTGGCCCCCTGGTGAGTTACTAAACAATGCGGCTGTTACCAACACTGTTTTACACTGGGGAAGATTAAAAGTGACACCACCTGTTTAAATCTGCATTGCTTAAATCTTATCTGTGAAAGAAGATAGTAAGCAGAGGTAAAAAAAGGTTGCTGCTTTGTTTTAATGAATGTACTAATGATTGGTATTGTTAGTATTAAGGCCGATATAGTAAAGTGCACTCAGCTGAGCGCACTGTTGAACAATAAGGGGTTTAGTGCATCCATAATACCATGTCCACCCCCCCCGAAACTGAAAGCGCTCATCACATGCAAATGCTTGTTGATGAGGCTATTAGTCATTTGCCCCAGATACCGTAAAAAAAAATGTGCACCCGACTGTTGTGTCTGGCGGCCGCGACCCCCTACCTGAGTTGCAGCATCAGGGCCACCGCCGGCAGCACCGGGGAGTCCAGGCCGTTCATCCCCTGCCCCTCGCCGCAGCTCCCCGTGGTGATTTGCGGTGGGGGAGGTGCCCCAAGCCTCCCCTCTCGGGGCCGCTCTGCACAGCTTCCGGGATCCAAGATAGCTGCCCTGCCCTTAGGCGCTAGGCCGTGCCTCCTCTGCAGATTTAAAGGGGCCTCGTCCTCTAAATTGCCTGCACCTGCTCCTAATGGGCTAGGCACAGGGGAGGTATAAAGGGGAGACTTCCTCCGCTCACTCCTCGACCTGGCAACGAGTCTGCTCACTTCTGTGAGTCTTCTGGTGGCCTTGGGGTTCCTGCTTCTTCTCGGTGATTCCTCGGTGTGTGTGACTTCGGACTTGCAAGTGGTGATCCCTCGGTGTGTGACCTCGGACTGGTAAGCGATGATCCTCTAGTTCTCGACCTTGGACTTCTTCCGGACCATCCATCCTCAAGGGCCCACCTAAGTCCCAGTGGTCCGGGCTCCTACGGGCTCCTCCCGGGGGGCCGCGGACTTCCAGTGGGCATTACTTTAATTATGTCAAAGGGAAAGAAGTTAAAAGAGGGGAATCCTACTCCAGTATTATGGAGCATCAGCTAGAGAAGAAATAAGTTAGTCCTACCCCAGCCACTTCTCTCACTGAGACATCCCAGTACAAATAACATTCCCATAAAGCCCTCTCTTGCCTTAGAATCCATTTGATCCCACCTCACAAACAGGCCGATACAGTACAGTGCGCTCCGACAGAGCGCACTGTTAGCCTGCTATTGGACATGCGTTTTCCCTTACCCCTTATTCAGTAAGGGGAGGAAAACGCGCGTCCAACCCGCGGCACCTAATAGCGCCCTCAACATGCAAATGCATGTTGATGGGCCTATTAGGTATGTGCGCAGGATACAGAAGTTAAAATGTGCAGCCAAGCCGCACATTTTACTTTCAGAAATTAGCTCCGACCCAAAGGTCGGAGCTAATTTCCTCCAGCACCGGGAAGGTGCACAGAAAAGCAGTAAAAACTGCTTTTCTCTGCACCCTCCAACTTAAAATCATAGCGATATTAAGTCGGAGGTCCCGAAGAGTAAAAAAGTAAAAAAAAAAAAAATTTGAATTCGGCGTGCGGCTGTCGGGCCGAAAACTGGATGCTCAATTTTGCCAGCGTTCCGGTTTCCGAACCCGTGGCTGTCAGTGGGCTCAAGAACTGATGCCGGCAAATTGAGCGTTGGCTGTCAAACCCGCTGACAGCCGCCGCTCCTTTTGCCCGGATCTACCGCCGGACCTAATTTAAATACAGAATCGCGAGCACCGGTGAGTGGCCAGTACGTGCGTGGGGCTCTCCTGCAGACTTTACTGTATCGGCCCTTGAGAAAGCAGTAGGATACGTGGCTGTGCGGCCGCACAACCAACCCCACATACCAGCACATCCAGCTCTGCTGCCATGAGTCTTCAGGGCACCCAGGATGCCTCCTCTGACATGGCTGCAGACATCGGGAGACGCAGGCATGGGCGGGCTTCCAGGCGCTCGCCCTGCCTCTTAAAGGGGCCCAGGACCAGGAAGTGTCCCAGCCCTGGGAAGTGACATTGAGGCAGCTGTCTTCTTAAACCTGAGCCCTGCCTGCCTGCTTTGCCTTGCAACAAGTCTTCAGTGTGAGTAGCTGCCTTGGTGCCTTCTGTTCCTTGTCTCTGATCCAGTTTGCCTGACTCTGCCTGCCTGCCGCCTGACTCCGACCCGGACCGCCTCTGGACTCTGTTTGCCTGCCTGCCGTCTGTCGTGTTTGTGGCATTGTGGACCCTTGGTCGCAGTGGAGGTGTTACAGACCATGGGGAGGAGCCCCATGGGGAGCCACTGCGATTAGCTGACACAGTTATGAGACACAGATAGATCAGTCTTTTATTGTACTGCTGTAGATGACGGTAGTCAGGAAGAAAAGGCATGTATCCCAGAGGTGCCAATATGCTCAACAGGCTCAGTGATGATATCTCACCCAGATGGTCATGATAGGCAGAAGCCCGCAGTGCGGGAGGTGCCGCGGTTGGTGGGTGGAGTTGGAGCACCGGCTCGTATAGGTATTCATGGATTGGATGTGTCTTCCTGTAGATGGTAGTTGGGACCAGAAGTCCGTAGTGCAGGATAAGGAGAGAAGCCCTCGAGGAGCGAGTACCCAGTAATCCTGATACCCTGTAAGGATAGAAAGAGATAGACCCCCGAGGAATGGTTGTCTATGTTAGCAAGGACCCCAAGGGGCGGGTGTCTGGAGCTTCAGAGGATTGAGGCCCTGGAGAGTAGCGTCTAAGCCACAACTTAGAGCTGACAGAGTACCGAAGCGAAGACTTTGCTAACTCGCTGGATGAGCGGAAGCGGAGGCTTGAAGTACCCGGAGGGTACTGACGTCATGTGGTGGGGCCGCCCCCGAGGTTCCCGCCATGACGTGTATTTGAGTGCCTGGTGCGTGCGTGCACGCTCGTGCCCTAGGAGGCCACGGGAGTGAGCATGGCAGATGGGGATGCCCATGCTTGACGGAAGAAGCCCACGGCACTCAGCACTGGAGGCAGCCATTACGCCCAGAGAATGAGAAAGGAGAAAGAAAGAGGTAAGGCAGAGAGGTCGCAGCCATCTGAGACCGACGGATGCAACAATACCCCCCTTCAAAGGACCCCCTCCAAGGCTTCTTCCGGGTGGTCTTGGCTTGCGAGGGTATGCCAAGTGGAACTGGCGGAGCATCTCTTTATTCGTGATATTGGCCAGTGGCTCCCAAGAGTTTTCTTCAGGACCGTAGTTCTCCCAAGAAATGAGGTATTCCCAAGACTTGCCTCTTCTTCGTATATCAAGGATGTCGTCCACGGCATATTCAATGTCATCTTCTGTATCCAGGCTTGGGTCTTTGCGGGAGAACTCAGAAAGGATGACTGGTTTTAATAAAGATACATGAAATGCATTGTGTATCCTCATTGATGGAGGTAATTTGAGGCTGTAGGTTAAGTTCCCTAATCGCTTCAGGATGGCGAATGGTCCACGTAACGAGGAGCAAATCTTGCAGATGGAAGTTTGAGTCAGAGGTATTTGGTGCTTAACCAGACCTTATCACCTGGCTAAAACTGAGGTGCCTTTTGATGATGGGCACCATAGGTCTTCTTTGCCCTTTGTCCTGCCTTAGAGAGGAGTTCATTTGTCTGCCTCCAGAGTTGGGATAATTCTGCTGTTGTAGCCTGAGCAGCAGGGGAGGCTACTGTCAATGGAATAGGCAGCAGAGGTAAATGTTGTCTCCCATAGACAAGTTGGAAAGGTGAAGACCCCATTGCAGATGAAAGATGGGAATTGATGGCAAATTCTGCCCAAGGCAATAATTCAGCCCAGTCATTCTGTCTAGAGTTGACAAGAATTGTTTCAGCATCCTCTTCATCCTTTCCATCTGACCATTAGACTGAGGATGGTAGGCAGAGGTGAGGTCAAATGTGATGTCAAACGTCTGACATAATGCTCTCCAAAACTTTACAGTGAACTGAACTCCTTTGTCAGATAGGATATGTTTAGGCATCCCATGAAGATGGAAGATGTGCTTGATGAAGAGTTTAGCTAGTTCAGTAGCAGAAGGTAATCCTGGTAAGGCTACAAAATGTGCCATTTTAGAGAACCGGTCGACCGTAACCCATATGGTGCTGTTGCCGCTGGATGATGGCAGATCCACTACGAAATCAGTAGCGATATGGGTCCCAGGTTCGTCTGGTGAAGGTAGAGGTTGCAATAAACCCCAAGGTCGCCCAGGAAGTGGTTTTTGCTTGGCACAGACAGCGCAGGAACCACGTATGCCTGCACGTCCTTCTTCATGGTGGGCCACCAGTAAAATCTTTGCAACATAGCCAAGGTATGACTCTGACCAGGATGGCCTGCCAAGCGAGAATCGTATGCCCATTTCAACAGTCTCTTAAGTTTCTAGCCACCACCATCTTCCCAGGAGGTACAGTGTGGGTGTCTGCAAGAACTACTCGAGCAGGATTGATGATATGATGGGGTTCGTCTGGCACGTCCTGGGGTGAGAAGGAGCATGATAAGGCATCAGCCCGGGTGTTATTTTCTCCAGGTCAATACTTAAGGAGAAAGTCGAATCTGTTGAAAAATAAGGACCATCTTGCCTGACAATGGTTGAATCGTTGAGCATGTCAAAGATATTCTAGATTTTTATAGTCTGTATAAACTACTATTTGGTGTTGAGCACCTTCTAGCCAGGGTCGCCATTCTTCAAAAGCCAGTTTGATTGTGAGGAGCTCTTTGTCTCCTATCCCATAGTTTCTCTCAGCAGGAGAGAACCGCCTTGAAAAGAAGGAGCAAGGTTGGAGTACATTAGATTTGCTGTACTGACTGAGGACTGCCCCCACATTTACGTCGGATGTGTCGACCTCCACTATAAAAGGATGGTGTGGGTCAGGATGGCGGAGACACGGCTTCTTTTGAAAAGCCTCCTTGAGTGTCATGAAGGCTGAGATGGCTTCAGGAGACCAATTGGCAGGGTTGGCTCCCTTCTTGATCATAGCAGTTAGAGGTGCTGTCAGTGATGAGTAGTCTTTAATGAAGGATCTGTAATATTTGGTAAATCCTACGAAACAACGTAGTGCCT
Source organism: Rhinatrema bivittatum (assembly GCF_901001135.1). Lineage (NCBI taxonomy): Eukaryota > Metazoa > Chordata > Amphibia > Gymnophiona > Rhinatrematidae > Rhinatrema > Rhinatrema bivittatum. The sequence continues at coordinate 266,620,999 of NC_042620.1, read as the reverse complement.
TCAGGCCTGTGGGTTGAGGCCAATCCCGGATACTCTCAAGTTTCTTAGGTTCCATTTGAAATCCTTTCTTTGAGATGATATATCCCAGGAAGGGTACAGCTTCTTTATGAAAGTCACATTTCTCAAGCTTAGCGTAAAGGTGGTACTCACGCAAGCATCTTAGGACCTTTTTTACATCCCTCTGATGACTTTGCAGATCCTGAGAAAAGATCAGTATATCATCAAGGTATTTTACTATGCATTGGTACAGTAACTCCCTTAAGATGTCATTCATCATTTTTGGAAAGACTGCAGGTGCGTTACTTAAACCGAAGGGCATGACCATGTATTCAAAGTGTTCATCTCTGGTGTTAAAAGCAGTCTTCCATTCGTCTCCTTCTCGAATTCGCAATTTGGAAAATAATTTGGCCCCTTGGAGTCTATCAAACAGTTCTGATTTTAAAGGCAGGGGGTACCTGTCCTTGATGGTGATGTCGTTTAGCCCCCTGTAGTCGAAGCAGGGGCATAAAGTGCCATCTTTTTTCCTGACAAAAAAGAACCCTGCACCAGCAGGGGATTTAGAAGGTCTTATAAAGCCCTTTTGAAGGTTTTCCTGTATGTAGGTAGATATAGCCTTGGTCTCGTCTATAGAAAGAGGGTAGACTCTTCCTTTAGGCAGTTCAGAGTTTGGTTTCAGATTGATGGCACAATCAAACTCTCTGTGTGGAGGAAGCACGTCAGCTGCTTGTTTAGAGAAAACATCCTGAAAGGAAGCGTACTGTGGATATAAGCCAGGCAATGATGGAGTGGTAGGCATGCAGAAGAGCGGTGAAACTTCAGCAAGGCACCGACCATGACAGACTGGCCCCCACTGGGAGAGTTCCAAAGTGGCCCAGTTAAATTGCGGCATATGGTCTTGAAGCCGTGGCAGACCCAACACTACCGGATGCATGGCCTTTTCCAATACTAGAAAGGAAATTGATTCTGAGTATAGGGCTTCCGTGCACAGGCCAATGGCCTGGGTGATCAGAGTAACTTCTCCAGGATGTGGTTCTCCGTGGATGGAAGATAATAATAGAGGTTTCTCTATTGTTGAAGTTGGAATCCTCAGATGTTTGACCAAACGCTTTAAAATGAAATTGCCTCCGGCACCGGAATCGATGAGCGCAAGTGTCTGGAACTCAAGCCCTCCGCAGAGCAGGGACACAGGCAGAGACAATGGAGGAGTAGGAGATGTAAGGCCCAGGAGAAGTCCTCCTGCAGATCCCGGGCCCATCAGTTTCCTGGACAAATGGGACAAATCTGGACTGCGTGACCCGATTGGCCACAGTACATGCACAGGCCCATATGCTTTCGGTGACGTCTTTCCTTAGAGGTCAAGTGGCTTCGGCCTAGTTGCATAGGCTCTTCCTCCTCCGGAAGTGCAGACAAAGAACTGGAAGTAGTGGGCACAGGTTTTGGACGATTAGCCCCCGCTGTGGACTTTCGTGGACTCTTAGCCTCTAGAGTGTGATCGTGGATGCAGTGGTCAATTCTCCCTGCTAATTCCATCAGGGCCTCTAGGGATTCAGGCAAATCACGAGCCATTAGTTCGTCCTTTATGCAAGAGTTGAGGCCCTCCATAAATATGGCAAGTAAACATCCAGTGTCCCAATTTAATTCGGAAACAAGGGTTTTAAATTCAATGGCAAAGTCTGTGAGTGGCTTGTTACCTTGCTGTAGGTTGAGCAGGGCAGATCCAGCGATGGTCTGGCGAGCCGGATCATCGAATACAGACTTGAATAGTTGGAGAAATCCTGAAAGATCATTCAGGATAGGGTCCTTACGTTCCCATAATGGTGAAGCCCAGGCCAGGGCTCGTCCTTCGAGGAACGACAGGATGTAGGTAGTCTTGAAGACTCAGTGGGAAAGGGGGTAGGCTGCAGTTCAAAATGCATGCTGCATTGATTGAGGAATCCTCTGCACATCTTGGCTTCTTCCATGAAGCAGGTGGGGGTAGAGAGAGGCACAGTAGTCTTGAGGGTTACCACAGGTGTCAGCAACTCCTTTACAGGAGGTGCTGTGGAGTTCAGTTGAGTGTGCAACTGATTAAAGGCAGTAGCAAGATTCTCTAAAGACTTTTGCTGTTCTGTAATCCACTGGGCTAGGCCAGGAATGGCCTGCAAGGCTGCAAGCTGAGCCAAGTCCATGGAGTTAGCAATCTGTTGTGTTTGTGGCATTGTGGACCCTTGGTCGCAGTGGAGGTGTTACTGCTCACAGGGAGGAGCCCCATTGGGAGCCACTGCAATTGGCTGACACAGTTAGCAGACACAAATAGATCAGTCTTTTATTGTACTCCTGTAGATGATGGTATGCAGGAAGAAAAGGCACGTATCCCAGAGGTGCCAATACGCTTAACAGGCTCAGTGATGATAGTTCACCCAGATGGTCATGATAGGCAGAAGCCTGCAGTGCGGGAGGTGCCGCGGTTGGTGGGTGGAGTTGGAGCACCGGCTCATATAGGTACTCACGGTTTGGATACGTCTTCCTGTAGAAGGTAGTTGGGACCGGAGGCCCATGGTGCAGAATAAGGAGAGAAGGGCCCTCGAGGAGCGAGTACCCAGTAATCCTGGTACCCTGTAAGGATAGAAAGAGATAGACCCCCGAGGAGCGGTTGTCTTTGTTAGCAAGGACCCCGAAGGGAACCAGAAGCAAAGGACCCCCGAGGGGCGGGTGCCTGGAGCTTCAGAGGATCGAGGCCCGGAAGAGTAGGTCTAAGCCGCAACTTAGAGCTGGCAGAGTAGCAAAGCGAAGACTTAGCTAACTCGCTGGATGAGCGGAAGCGGAGGCTTGAAGTACCCAGAGGTACTGACGTCATGCGGTAGGGCCGCCCCCGAGGTTCCCACCATGACGTGTATTTGAGTGCCTGGTGCATGCGCGCTCGCGCCCTAGGAGGCCACAGGAGTGAGCATGGCGGATGGGGATGCCCATGCTTGTCGGAGGACACCAAGGCCGCGGCACTCAGCACTGGAGGCAGCCATTATGTCCAGAGAATGAGAAAGGGGAAAGAGAGGGGTAAGGCAGAGAGGTCGCAGCCATCTGAGACTGACGGACGCAACGCCGCCAGCCTCTGACCCATTTTTCTTGACTCTCCCTGCCTGCCGCCTGATCTCTACCTGGACCGCCTTGGACCTCAGTAACCTGCAACCTTCCTCCAACCACGGATCGTGCTTGGACCCCATCGTACCAGGTGAGGGTCTTTCTGGTTTCCATACCTTGATTTCACATACCGATGGTGAGGACCTACGGGGGCCGAAGTGAGGTGGGTGCACCACCTCACTTCGGCCTAGGCTCCACGCTCTGGTTGATGACAGCCAACAGTTTGCAAGGCCATGGACCAAGAGGACATTTCTGGACTCCGAGCCATTCCCGGGTTAGCACAGAAGCTTCAGCAGCAGCAGCAATGCCTCTAGGTGGTGGCAGCCACTATGGATCTTCTTAACGCATGTCTCGATGCTGTAACGACAGCCGCAGCCCAAACTACTCCTGCACCTCCAGCTCAATTGATGGCTCCTTCTCCTCTGCGTCTGCCAGTTCCACCCAGGTACACCGGGGACCCCAAACTTTGTAGGGATTTCTGAAACAGTGCATGATGCACTTTTCCCTACAACCGGCCCAGTTCCCCACCGATGCCATCAAAACAACCTTTATCATTTCACTATTGGACGGCAAGGCACTTGGCTGGGCATCACCCCTGTGGGAACGGGCTGATCCCATGCTCCAGGACATCCAACGTTTTTTATGGATGTTCAGACAGGCATTCGAGGACCCTGCTTCACCTCCATCAGGCATCCCAGCCCTTGATGACTACTCCATTGAATTTCACACCCTGTCTTCAGAATTAAACTGACGTGAAGACAGCTTGACAGCACTCTTCCTTGAGGGGGTGTCATCACGCATCAAGGATGAGCTGGCGACAAGAGAGTTACCCGAATCACTGGACACTCTGATTGACCTTGCAGGAAGGATTGATAGACGTCTTCAGCAACACGCTCAGGAGTCGCACCCTTCACTTAAATTTCTTCCACTGGCATCCTCCTTCTCTCATCCACTTCTCCCTGCCAGCACAGAGGCCTCTTCTCTGGGACAAGCTGACGAACCCATGCAGCTTGGAAGAACCCACATCTTGTCTGAAGAGAAACTTCAATGATGCCGGCAAGGTCTGTTTTTTTTCCTGTGCCAGTAGAGGACATGTGAATACATGCTCCCAGAAGCCGGGAAACTAACAAGCCTATTCGCTGGAGGGGAAACGCTTCTAGGCTGCACCCACGTCTCCCCACAGATGACTCTCCCGGTAACCATCCTAAAAGATGGAAAGAAGTTTCCCTCTCTAGCATTGATTGACTCTGGGGCTGGGGGAAACTTTGTTACCAGAGCCCTGGTAGAAGAATTGCAGCTACCCATCTGCCCTCAAGACCGTCCTCTGTATATTTCCTCTATCTATGGAGAGCCCCTGCTAGGGCATATTGGATTTACCACCAAAACTTTATCTCTCCGCATCGGACTCTTGCACGAAGAGTAGATCTTCTATGTCCTTGACAGGGCAATACACCCCATGGTTTTGGAGTTACCCTGGCTCCAACAACATTCTCCTGTGCTTGATTGGCAGACCATCCAGCTTGCAAGCTGGGGTCCTCAATACTTCAAAACCTGCTTGCAGTGTGTACATCCATCGAGAGTCATTTCCCTGGCTAACACCTCATTGGATCTCCTATCACAGTATCAGGATTTTGCAGATGTCTTTTCAAAAAATAATACTACAACATACATTCAACCCCTTTTATCCCAATTTATCCACACAACTATATTTCTATGGGTCCCAATTTTTTTCTATTTATTTTACTATTTTTTTTTATTTACCTCACCAATACGTGAATTTATACACTTTATTTAAAAAACATTTTTAGAAAAAATTTTTAAAGTCGGAGGTGGATGTCTCATTCATTGACTCACTCAATTAACTTCAAATCCATTGAGTTAATGTTGGTCTGATTCATGTGTTTTAATCATTGACATTCCACCCTACCGTCCTCTTTTTTTATTCAAAATCTAAAAATCCCATATGTTTCTTTTAATTTTATTTCAATCTTGCAAACTGCTTTCTTGATTTTTTAAGTTTATTTTCCCATCATTTTACTTAACTTAGTGCTGTATCATCTCTGTTAAATGTCCTCCCAACAAGGCCTTGTTTCGAAATATCCAAATGTCTTCTTCAGGGGAGATAATGATACGGTCTTCTTCCCTCAGATGTTTTCCTGCACTGCGATGGTCTTTCCTCTTGTTCCTAACCCTACCTCTTTTATACTCCTCCTTCTACTACTTCAGAAACAACCAATCAGGCACTTTTATTCGACCACTTCACAGTGATAGCCAATCAAGCTCTTCATTAAGTCCATAAGGAATTACTGACTTCAATTTAAAAATCTATCTTTGTTCCCGATAGTTCAGGGTATTGCAGGTATGAATCAGAAAAATAAAAAAACAAAAAAATCAAAAAGACAAAAAGACAAAAAAAGGCAAAAAAGGGGGGGAAGGTGGAGAGGGAAGAAGGGGGGGCATTGGTGGTTGGGGTGGGGGTGGGGGTGGGGGAAGTGGAGGGAAGGAGGGGGAAGAGAAGGAAAGAGAAAGAGAAGGAAGGGAGGGAACCCTAAGTCACCTGCAATACCCTGATCTCTCACATTTTTCCGTCTCTGTGACTTGTTGACCATATGAAGATTTCAATTTATTTCCTGAAAATCTGGCATTGCATTAAACATTTTTGTCTGTAATTACATTTGTACAATTATAATTTCATTATAATTTATATAATTTATAATTATGTTAGTCATCCAATTTTTATGTAATCACATTTATATGTATTATGATTGTTTGATGTTTTTGGTTATATTTTCTTGTGTTGTTGGTGTCTTTGTTGTTTTTATGGGTCCTTATTACGGCATTGTTTTGATCCTTCCTAGTTTTACCTCTGGGCTTTTGTCCCTCCTGACGAAGCCCTTGTGGTGAAACATGGTCTGTGTCGGGGGACTGAAAAATATTTCTACAAGCAACTGTCAATAAATGATGGATATGTTGATTTAATCAATTTTCAAGTTTCAATTATTGAGTTCTCCAAGATAATGACTCATGAACTTTTAAAGCGCTATACTATTGAATTTTGTGGCCTATCTATTGTTGACTACATATGCGCCCACCATTCATTTTGCATACCTACTATCCATTTGTGAGATACATACATACTTACAGCTGAAATGAATGAAACAAATGGAGCAGTGAATGCACATCCCTATAAACCAAACTGATCTTCAAACACAAGGTACCCACATAGTTTGTGTTTGAATATTACAGTTGTAATTTTCTGAAAAAAAAAATGGAACCAGACTGAGGCCAGTAGTGGCAGTCACCTTCCACACCAGCTTCAATGGGGAAAGGAAGCAAGTTCAAAAAGATTCTATGTCAGCAAGAAAACAATCCTGGTCAGTGGCTTAGCCAAAAATCACCACTGAAGACAGGGGTGTTATGCAGATAAAAAAAGACACACATACGTTAAGTCATGTATTTATTTATTTATTTTTAATTTTTATATACCGATGTTCCTGTATACAATACATATTGCATCGGTTTACATGGAACTGAACTGTCGCCTCAGGGGCGGAATACATTGGAACAGGTTGGCAAAGAACATGTCAATTGAAACACTGCCTAGATCACTACTTTTTTTTATCTGGATTCAGTCATTCTATCCATGTAACTCCTTTTTTAACACACATAGGGCAGGATTCCTCATTCCTCGCGAAATGCTGAATCCCGTGAAAAAGGGGGCGGGGAGCGAAGGGGGGGTGCCAAGCCTGAGAAAGGCCGCAGCCGGTCACACCGTGGCAGTGCGATTTCGCCGGCCACGGTGGGGCTGGCTGCAGCCTCTCACAGCGAATAGCGACACCATAAAAGGTGTCGCTATTGGCCACGCTACTGCCAGCGATAATGTTCCTCACATTATCGCCGGCAGCGGTGTGCCATGGCTGACTCCTCCCTTCCCTGCCACGACTCCTCCCCTACCCTTAATTTGCACTATATCACTCTAACGCATGCGATAATGCTTTGAAAAATAACCCCATAGGGGCGGATTTTAAAAGGAGCGCGAATAGCCTACTTTTGTTTGCGCTCCAGGCGCAAACAAAAGTACGCTGGATTTTAGTATATACGCGCGGAGCCGCGCGTATCCACTAAAATCCTGGATCGGCGCGCGCAAGGCTATGGATTTTGTATAGCCGGCGTGCGCCGAGCCACGCAGCCTACCCCCGTTCCCTCCAAGGCCGCTCCGAAATCGGAGCGGCCTCGGAGGGAACTTTCCTTTGCCCTCCCCTCACCTTCCCCTCCCTTCCCCTACCTAACCTACCCGCTCGGCCCTGTCTAAACCCCCCCCTTACCTTTGTCGGGGGATTTACGCCTCCCGGAGGGAGGCGTAAATCCCCGCGCGTCAGCGGGCCTCCTGCGCGCCAGGACGCGACCTGGGGGCGGGTCCGGAGGGCGCGGCCATGCCCCCGGGCCGTAGCCACGCCCCCGGGCCCGCCCCTGGAACGCTCCCGACACGCCCCGAAAACGTCGCGCGGTTCGAGCCTGCCCCCCGACAAGCCCCCCGACACGCCCCCTCCGAAAACCCTGGGACTTACGCGAGTCCCGGGGCTCTGCGCGCGCCGGTAGGCCTATGTAAAATAGGCCCTGCTCGCGTAAATCGGCCCAGTTTTGGGCGGATTTACACGAGCAGGGCTCTGAAAATCCGCCCCATAGATTCCAACTAAGCCTTTGATATTCAATCTACAAATAGCAAAAATAATGTAAAAAGACTTTCAATTTGAAGCAACAGAGATTGAAGAGTTTCTCAGTTTTCTTGCATAGTTTTGTTATTTTATGTTCATGCATTCTTATCTGTGTGGAAAAAGTATATTTACACACATCATTGCTTTAGGGTCAGTGTGATAGCTGCCCTGCATTACTATCTACTTTTACCTACATAGCAATGTTTACATGAGCATAAAATAATAGATAAGTCTTTCAATTTGAAACAATAAAGATTAAAGAACTTTTTAAATTGTATGAGGTCGATATTTAAAAACCTAATAGGCACTGTTTATCTGGCTAAAAATGTCACTTAGCTGGTTATGTAGGACTTTTCCAGTTATAGTGGATTCTCAGTGGTAGTGGCAGCAACTTGGCTGAATATTAGTGCTGAACGGTGGCATTTAGCTGAATAATAGCTCTTTCCATACATTCTCTTCCATAAACGGAGTTTCATCCATTCCACTCCCCTCCAATTTCTTGTTAACTAGCGTAGGTCCTTCTGGGGTCTTCTTTGGTGAACACCGAAGTATTCGTTTAATATTTCTGCCATTTCTTCATCTCTCTCCACACATTGATCCTTTTCACCTTTCAATTTCACTATACCACTTTGGACTTTTCTCCTTTCACTGATATCTGAAAAATGTTTTGTCACCTGGCTTTACCTCTTTGGCAATCCTTTCTTCCGCTTGACTTTTCGCTTTCTTGATTGCTTTCTTCGTCTCCCTCAGTTTCACCAGATATTCTTCCTTGTGATCCTCCCTTTGGGATCTTTTATATTTCCTAAAAGCGGTTCTTTTAACTTTTATCTTATCAGCCACCTCCTTTGTGAACCAGATAGGTTTCATTCTTTTCTTGCTTTTCTATACTTTTCTAACATATATATTAGTCGCTTCAGTACTTGCTCCTTTTAGTTTGGCCCACTGTTGTTCCACATCTCTCGTTTTCTCCCATCCTTCTAGTTCTTCTTCCAGGTACTTCCCCATTTCAACAAAGTCCATGTTTTTGAAACACAAAACCCTGGTCTTTGTGCGACTTCTCCATATCATATTAGTGATATGAAACCATACTATATACATACATACCTTATACATACATATATATATTAGAATTTTATTTTCCTTGCTTTCAGTTTAGCAAATGTAGAAACAAATTTCTTCAAGTAAAGCTTTTTGTGCAGTTTCATTTTCTATTGTCAAGGTGGCTAGCCCAAGACTTTCTTGTATTACTGAGGAACAAATATATGTTTTAATCAACTTTAGTTTGGAAAAGCTTTGCTCACCACTGGCCACAGAAACAGGGAGAGTTAAGAGGATGCAGAGAACAATAAATATGCTAGGGACACTATCTGTCAGTTTTTGACTGCATATAATTTTCAATTAATCTTATGGTGATAAGCTCTTTTGAATTCATCTTGTGATGGCTTGCAACTCATTGAACATATCAGTAGCAGCAATATCTTTGGAATCCCCATGTTATAAAGCTTGCTCCAGTTTTAAGCAGTGTTCCCAAATTTTGTGAGATGTATTAATCTCCAAACTGAATATTATAGAGGAAGCCAAACATAGAAATAATATGATGCATCTGAGTGAATCTTTCTTCAACTGTTTGTATTGCTTTGTCAAGGACTGCAAAATAAAAGTTCTCTTTGAATTTTTTCTCAGCACTCTGAATAGGGTTATCATCTGCTTCATATGTGAAATGCTTCTTTTTTCTCCTTACATGGACTGGATCTGGTTCAAAGCATGCTGATATCTCCAACTCCTTAGCAAGTTCATGTACATCTACCAGTGTTTTTGCAAACCCTTCATCAGTCCTGCAGTCTAAAATAAAATTCTTGTTTCCACTCAGCTGCTTAATGGCATTGTGTATGTCAAATTCCTTCATTTGAAGTTGTTTGCTAGTCATGTTGATCTCAAAAAGGAGGTTACGCCACACAAGAAGAGGACATATATACTAATTTCTCACTGAATGTGGGACGTTTGGAACAGATTTACTGTGTTAATCCAGCAACCATCATAATGCACTAGGTTACAGGAAATATACCGGGTAACCCTTAAGAGTTAAAAGCTTCTACGTCCAAAAAGGCATAATCATCGGTTGCTTTGGAATATATTGTCTCTTATTAAGCTAGAAACTTGATTAGCTTATAAGTTAGAATAGTACTTAACTTGATTCTCAATATTGAGTGCCGCTAGATGCCGCGTTCTCAATATGAAATGCCACTGAATGCCGCGTCGTGCTGTGATCCGAAGAGGATTCCTTGCAGGTCCGTAGTTGTAGCTCCCGTATAGGTTTGTTAGAATAGAAGTCCTGTCAATAGTTTCCTTTCTGGTAATCTTTACACGCTCGCTGTCAAAACACCCGACGCTGCAGAGTTTCGGAGTATCTTCCTTCTTCAGGGGCACAGCAAGCTTGTGAATGCGACGGATTTTATGAACATACTGTAATCATGTATGTAAAAGGTGTGCAGCTTCTTCTGTTTAAAAAAGAGACATATACAGTAAACTGAGAGTGCCATCGTCCCATTGCTTAATGGCGCACACATTTGGATCCTGATATGTGTGAAGACAAAACAAATTCAAAAGCTTACCCGATAAGTTATATGCGATCAGCACTGGTTTTAAAGATCCTTCCTGTCAAAGCAGGGGCTGTGAAAGTGTCTGATGCAGCGCGGTGCATGCGCTGTCTTTTTAACTTGACAAAAGCCCGCGAAGCAGCGGGATACTAGAAACGCAGCTGATTGGCTGATATGAAAAAATCAAAGAGTGTCTTGCAGTGAATCATATTTAATTTATTATGAGCCAAAGAATGACTATTTATTTATTTATTTAGCATTTTTATATACCGACTTTCCAATAACAGAGTTACTGATCAATTCGGTTTACATTTTAACAGTAACATTGACAAGTAAATGTCTTACAATGAACAGGTCGATATAACTTGGATAAGTATATAAGGGGTTAATAACATTTTAAAAGATACATTGCCTAATGTAGGCATAAGTAAGGGATACAGTGCCTAATGTAGGTTAAATAAACAGTTGGTAATTATAAGACTGGGATATGATCTTTGACTGGCAAAGTTTACGTGAGCTCTATAGATGATCTGAATAGCTCATAATAGCTCTCAAGTGGGTTTCCACAGAAAGGATCATTGGCAGGGATGCTCCGCAGGTTGCTGCTATGGGAATGCTTGGTTGAATATGAGTGCAAGGTTACTATATTGACATAGTATGCCATTCAATCTTGTCATTAAGCCCTGCCAGTTCAATGTGTTTAACATGAATATCCAAACATTTTCCGGGAGATTAAGTTTAGCTTTACGGTCTCCCCCTCTTTTGAATGCTGGAATGTATTCAGGAATTGTCCACCTAAAATCTGCAAAGTTATGTCCTTTGGACATACTATGTGGTACAATGGGTGCCTTAAGATCTTGGTGTTCATAAGAACATAAGAACATGCCATACTGGGTCAGACCAAGGGTCCACCAAGCCCAGCATCCTGTTTCCAACAGTGGCCAATCCAGGCCATAAGAACCTGGCACGTACCCAAAACTAAGCCTATTCCAAGTTACCGTTGTTAGTAATAGCAGTGACTATTTTCTAAGTCAACTTAATTAATAGCAGGTAATGGACTTCTCCTCCAAGAACTTACTCAAACCTTTTTTAAACACAGCTATACTAACTGCACTAACCACATCCTCTGACAACAAATTCCAGAGTTTAATTGTGCATTGAGTAAAAAAGAACTTTCTCCGATTAGTTTTAAATGTGCCACATGCTAACCTCATGGAGTGCCCCCTAGAAATTCTATTATCCAAAAGAGTAAATAACCGATTCACATCTACCTGTTCTAGACCTCTCATGATTTTAAACACCTCTATCATATCCCCCCTCAGCCATCTCTTCTCCAAGCTGAAAAGTCCTAACCTCTTTAGTCTTTCCTCATAGGGGAGCTGTTCCATTCCCCTTATCATTTTGGTAGCTCTTCTCTTTACCTTCTCAATCGCAATTACAATGTTCTATAAGCCTAATTCTGATTTTCCTGGACGTCCGTCCCACATAAATTTTAGAGCAGGGGCGCTGCAATGCATAGACTACATAGTCTGTATTGCAATTGGTACTGAATTTTTGTTTAACTATGTAGCCTGTGTTGGGATCTTTCCATGAAGTACCAACTATAGTAGTGCTGCAAAAATCACATTTTCCACATGTTGAATGACCATGTTCAATCATTTGAAGCTGTGATGTGTCAGGAATAGCTGCTCTGACCACATGCTGTTTGATGTTTGTTCCTCTAGAATATGAGAACATAGGGAAAGTATTAAAAATGGGATGAATTTGGAGAACATGCCAATTATGTTGAATGATTTCTTTAATTTTTTTCGTCAGATGTGTATGTTTTAGTGAGACATACAAATGTTTTAGTGAGATTTTGCTTTGTATTGTAGTAATTGATCCCTATCTGAAAATTTCGCTCTGATGAATGCTCTCTTGATGAATGCTCTCTTGATCGCCTCCAAGCAATATTACTAACAACCAAATTGCACTGCAAGGAACAAATATAGCTCATGGATTAACATACAAAATTCTTCATTGCATGCCATTTTCTCTCCCTTTCAAATTGCTTTCATTATCATAGCCATGTAAGTTTTCAATGGGCAATGACTTATCTTTTAACTGGCGAAAGACAGGGTCCATCATTCCAGCACCAGTTGTCTCCTGGAGTAGCACAAATCCAAGAAATGTTCCTTTATGCTTTCAGGTTGATAATCTATGTTCACAAAGCGAAGGATCATGGTCATTTGTTCAACATGGCGTACATCTGTTATACAGTATAGAACAATTAAGAGTACTTGGCAGCATGAACAGATGTTAGGATTTGGATTAAAGATGAATCAATTCATTTTGTATATCTTTAGCAAGGTAGTGGACATGTGTCTCAGCATTTCTTATGTTACAAAGAAGCTCATCCATAAGTGGAATTAACAAAGCTAGATATTCTACAAATTTCACAAAGTTTCCATTACCAGGCATGTGCAGTCTTTCATGTGCTCCCCGAAATGTCAGATTTTACATACTAAGAACTCTCATAAAGCAATCGTCATTCGAAGGTATACTGCCAGTACTTTTCTTGCTGTTTAATGAGGCACAAATTTTCTTCATCGTTTTCTTGTTTTTCAATCACAATTCAAGTTCTTTCCACTTTTAAAAATTCTCCAAGTGTTCACTGCTTCTCTCATGCATTGCTAGTAGGGATGTGAATCGTTTTTCAACGATTAAAATTATCGTCCGATAATGTTTATATCGTCTTAAATCGTTATAGAACACGATACAATAGAAATTCTAACGATTTATCGTTAAAAATCGTTAAATCGTGTTAGTGCGCACTAACTCGAGTTAGTGCGCACTAACTCCCCGTTAGTGCGCACTAACTCGATTTAGTGCGCACTAACTGAAAATGATACAAATAAACACTTTCCAGGTCACTGAAGGTCAGTTAGGAATGAATATGTGTTCCTATTGGCTGGCTGCCCTCTTATCTATTGATATTACCAAGGTTACCACTGAGGTGATGGTTGGGGGGATGGGAAATGGAACTGGAAACTAACGAACACCAACAGAAAATGAAACAAAGTGTTCACACTTCCCAGGTCAGTAAAGGTCACTTAAGAATGAATATGTATGTATGTATTCCTATTGGCTGGCTGTGCTCTTATCTATTGATGTTACCAATATGGTTGGGGGGATGTGAAATGGAAACAGTTGGAAGCTTGACAAAAAAAGTAATGTAATGATCAGCACTCACGTGACTAGAACTTGTTTGTTTATTATTTTTGTTAGCAGGCACCTGAAATGCTAGTGCATGTTGAATTTGCCAATCACTGTGCATTTTAGAAAGGTGGTCCTGGCTGGAACTGTACACAGTTCAAATATATGTAATTGATTGTTGGTAAGTGTATTTTTTAAGTAGCCACACTGGCACCAGTATGTTTACTTTTCCTCCTACTTAACTCACTAGCTCAGCTTTGTAAGAAGGGCTTCTCTGCTTGTGTGTTGTTTTTGTTTGGTGTGAGGAGAGCAGAAACATCAGATCTTTATTCAATCTACTACAGTCATCTCTTACAGTGCCCTATCCCTATTAATACCAGGAGTGTTGTGATCTTCCTGCACACAGTGCCCTAACCCTGATACCAGTCTGAGACAGCTCCCTCCCTGCATTACTAGTGAGAGGCTGGCTTCACAGACAGGGGGGAGCTGCCTGACCCTCACTCCTGACTTCCCCCATGTCCCAGCTAGTGAATGGTGTGTGGGTGAGGGGGGGGGGGGGGGGATGGTGAAGTCTGAGACAGCTCCCTCCCTGCATTACTAGTGAGAGGCTGGCTTCACAGACAGGGGGGAGCTGCCTGACCCTCACTCCTGACTTCCCCCATGTCCCAGCTAGTGAATGGTGTGTGGGTGAGGGGGGGGGGGAGGATGGTGAAGTCTGAGACAGCTCCCTCCCTGCATTACTAGTGAGAGGCTGGCTTCGCAGACAGGGGGGAGCTGCCTGACCCTCACTCCTGACTTCCCCCATGTCCCAGCTAGTGAATGGTGTGTGGGTGAGGGGCGGGGGGGGGGGGGAGGATGGTGAAGTCTGAGACAGCTCCCTCCCTGCATTACTAGTGAGAGGCTGGCTTCACAGACAGGGGGGAGCTGCCTGACCCTCACTCCTGACTTCCCCCATGTCCCAGCTAGTGAATGGTGTGTGGGTGAGGGGGGGGGAGGATGGTGAAGTCTGAGACAGCTCCCTCCCTGCATTACTAGTGAGAGGCTGGCTTCACAGACAGGGGGGAGCTGCCTGACCCTCACTCCCGACTTCCCCCATGTCCCAGCTAGTGAATGGTGTGTGGGTGAGGGGGGGGGGGGGAGGATGGTGAAGTCTGAGACAGCTCCCTCCCTGCATTACTAGTGAGAGGCTGGCTTCACAGACAGGGGGGAGCTGCCTGACCCTCACTCCTGACTTCCCCCATGTCCCAGCTAGTGAATGGTGGGTGGGTGGGGGGGGGGGGGAGGATGGTGAAGTCTGAGACAGCTCCCTCCCTGCATTACTAGTGAGAGGCTGGCTTCGCAGACAGGGGGGAGCTGCCTGACCCTCACTCCTGACTTCCCCCATGTCCCAGCTAGTGAATGGTGTGTGGGTGAGGGGGGGGGGGGGAGGATGGTGAAGTCTGAGACAGCTCCCTCCCTGCATTACTAGTGAGAGGCTGGCTTCACAGACAGGGGGGAGCTGCCTGACCCTCACTCCTGACTTCCCCCATGTCCCAGCTAGTGAATGGTGTGTGGGTGAGGGGGGGGGGAGGATGGTGAAGTCTGAGACAGCTCCCTCCCTGCATTACTAGTGAGAGGCTGGCTTCACAGACAGGGGGGAGCTGCCTGACCCTCACTCCTGACTTCCCCCATGTCCCAGCTAGTGAATGGTGTGTGGGTGAGGGGGGGGGGGGGAGGATGGTGAAGTCTGAGACAGCTCCCTCCCTGCATTACTAGTGAGAGGCTGGCTTCACAGACAGGGGGGAGCTGCCTGACCCTCACTCCTGACTTCCCCCATGTCCCAGCTAGTGAATGGTGTGTGGGTGAGGGGTGGGGGGGAGGATGGTGAAGTCTGAGACAGCTCCCTCCCTGCATTACTAGTGAGAGGCTGGCTTCGCAGACAGGGGGGAGCTGCCTGACCCTCACTCCTGACTTCCCCCATGTCCCAGCTAGTGAATGGTGTGTGGGTGAGGGGGGGGGGGGAGGATGGTGAAGTCTGAGACAGCTCCCTCCCTGCATTACTAGTGAGAGGCTGGCTTCACAGACAGGGGGGAGCTGCCTGACCCTCACTCCTGACTTCCCCCATGTCCCAGCTAGTGAATGGTGTGTGGGTGAGGGGGGGGGGGGGGAGGATGGTGAAGTCTGAGACAGCTCCCTCCCTGCATTACTAGTGAGAGGCTGGCTTCACAGACAGGGGGGAGCTGCCTGTCCCTCACTCCTGACTTCCCCCATGTCCCAGCTAGTGAATGGTGTGTGGGTGAAAGGGGGGGGGGTGGATGGTGAAGTCTGAGACAGCTCCCTCCCTGCATTACTAGTGAGAGGCTGGCTTCACAGACAGGGGGGAGCTGCCTGACCCTCACTCCTGACTTCCCCCATGTCCCAGCTAGTGAATGGTGTGTGGGTAAGGGGGGGGGGGGGGGAGGATGGTGAAGTCTGAGACAGCTCCCTCCCTGCATTACTAGTGAGAGGCTGGCTTCACAGACAGGGGGGAGCTGCCTGACCCTCACTCCTCCGGGGTATTGTGATCTTCCTGCACACAGTGCCCTATCCCTGATACCAGGGGTGTTATGATCTTCCTGCATGCAGTGCCCTATCCCTATTAATACCAGGAGTGTTGTGATCTTCCTGCATGCAGTGCCCTATCCCTATTAATACCAGGAGTGTTGTGATCTTCCTGCATGCAGTGCCCTATCCCTGATATCGGGATGTGTGCAAGAAGATCACAACACCTCCGGTATCAGGAATAGGGCACTGTGTGCAGGAAGATCACAACACCCCCAGTATCAGGAATAGGGCACTGTGTGCAGGAAGATCACAACACTCCTGGTATTAATAGGGATAGGGCACTGTGTGCAGGAAGATCACAATACCCCTGGTATCAGGGTTAGGGCACAAGTTCTAGTCACATTGACTGATCACATTACTTGTTTTGTCAAGCTACCAACTGTTTCCATTTCCCATCCCCCATATACTGTCAGTAGGAAACTTGGTAACATGAATAAATAAGAGGGCAGCCAATAGGAATACATATTCATTCCTAAACTGACCTTAACTGACCCGAAAAGTGTCAAATTGTATCATTTTCAGTTAGTGCGCACTAACTCCCAGTTAGTGCGCACTAACTCCCGTTAGTGCGCACTAACTCGAGTTAGTGCGCACTAATCGGAAAAAACGATTTTTAACGATTTTTTAACTAAAAAATCGTGCCTAAGACGATTTTCTTGCCCTGCCACACGATTTCTATCGTTAAGACGATATGGAAAACGATTCACATCCCTAATTGCTAGAATTGCAGAAATGTTCTTTCAAATCTTTGGAACATTTATCAGAATGAGACAACGCACAAATCAATGAGGCAGGCGAAGTCAGAGGTATGAACAAATTATGTGTGTAGCTGTATTTCTATCTCTGTTTTTACTTTACCTTCTCGTCCATCACCAGGAGGTAAATTTGACACTTATAAAGTTAGAATTATTTTTAAACTGATAAATCCTGGACAGTATTGTATCACAAACCAATTATATTATTTAGAAATCTATGTACCGAACCATTATGGCACTTGTGTAAATTAATATATTTCAGCATCTTTATTTTATGTGCCCTATTGTAAACCGTTGTGACGGATCCTTCTTAACGACGGTATAGAAAAGATTTAAATCAATTAATCAATCAATAAATAAATAATGGTAAACAACGTGCAACAAAGGCAAAATCTGGCTGTGCAAAATGGCCACCAATGAACTGGTGCCAGCCTTGGGTCCACCAGCGACAATTTTATACAACCAGCAGTATGAAACAGAAGAGGCAGGGGATGGCTCTTGTCCCAGAACACCCACAGAACTGTGAGAGGTTAAAGGATGGGGTGGGGAGAGATCATGAGATGTCCAGGGGAACAGTTGCTTCAGCGAGTTTAGTAGGAAGGGGGAGAGCTCAAAGCCCACATCTGGATTTTCTTTTTTATAATTGTAATTTTGTGTCTGCTGTGCATGCCACCCCACTATTGCCAACAAACAGACACAGCACTAAGCATATTATATATAATGACTGGTTGGGTCTAATGGCTCATATCTGCCACTGTATTCTGTATTTCACAACTTCCAGGGACATTGTTTTTTCTTGTGGCGTTAGCACAAGCAGTAAATGTGAAATTTCTCTCACACCTCTCCACTAGACATGGGAAAAGCAATTTCCAAAGCCATTCCCATGCTGAAAACAGTGTTTTACGTGCAGAAATGTGGTCTTTGAAAACTGCCTTCCTAATCTGCTCTTAAAGTTATGTTTAGGTACTACTGCAAAATACTGTCAAACTAAGGCTTCCAAATCCTCTTCATGTAAATCTACAAAACCAATAACCCCAATAACAGAGGAATAGTATTTAAAGAACACTCTCAAAAATTCATATGGGAAATTGTATCAGAAAAAATGTGCTCTCACAGTCGCCTGGCTCTTGCCCACATAGGGCTGCAACCAGTATCGTGTATATAGCACACACAGTAACCTCATTTACACTTTTATAGACACACTCTCGTGCCTCCCGACATCGACGATGTTTCGGTGGTAATGCCCGCCTTCTTCAGGGGATCTCTCCTATACGTAAGACACATTTTATTCTCATTCATACCAATCAATATATTTCTACACACTTTCTAGTGTTTCATAGCATAGCAATACGACTTACTTTCAGCTTGCGGCCGTGCCCGGCTCACTTCCCCGGCTCCCCGCCTCCCACTCAACCCCTCCTCTTTGGAGGCTTCTCCTTTTAAACCAATCATCGTCCCAAACTCTCCTCCAATCAACTTGCCGAAAGATACACTGACCAATCTACTTCCTTATTCAGTCCCTCCGGCTGGACTGTCCCTAATTTGTATATCCACTTTTGTTCCTTCTGAAGCAGCCTCATATCGATGTTGCCCCCACGCTGATCTTTTTTGACAGCTTCTAATACTGTGCATCTTAACTCCTCAAAAACATGGCCCTTTTCGGTGCAATGCTGCACCAACGGAGCATTCATTTTTAAACATTTCAAAGCACTTTTGTGCTCAATGAGGCGTGTTTTTAATTTTCTTGTTGTTTTGCCCACGTATAGTCATTTACAAGTGCACCAAATGACATATATCACCCCATAGTGGCACATGTTGTTCTGGCATGCGGAACATACCCTTTAAATTTCTCTATTGAAATATGCATGTTCGTATGTGCTACCGCACACATGGAACACTCTTGACAAGGGAAATGACCCACCTCCCTAGTCTCCATATCCTCAATGAGTTTAAAAAAAGAATGTACTGTAGGGATGTGCAGCCAAAAATGTTTTCGTTGCATTTCGTTGCATTTGTGATTCGGATTCGTTGGGGCGCAAATGCGTTACATTCGGCCGTATGTAGCCCTGATGCGTTAATACGGCGAGTTAAATCTGTGTTCCGGCTAAAATTAAAATTAACGACAACCCCCCACCCTCCTGACCCCCCAAGACTTACCAAAACTCCCTGGTGGTCCAGCGGGGAATCCAGAAGCCATCCCTGCATTCTCACACCCTCGTTTGCCGGTTCCATCACGGCGCCGATAGCCTGTGTCACAGGGGCTACCGGTGCCATTGGTCAGCCCCTGTCACATGGTCACCGGCGCCATCTTGTGCTCCTACCATGTGACAGGGGCTGACCAATGGCACCGGTAGCCCCTGTGACATAGTATGGGCAAAGGCTATTGGCACCATTTTGAGTCCTGGCATCGGACGGCCGGCGTGAAGGAGGTCGCTCCGGGACCCCGTTGGACCCACAGGGACTTTTGGCCAGCTTTGGGGGCCTCCTGACCCCCCACTATGTGTGACTTAGTGAAGGCAAAAAGGCGATCGGCGCCATTTTGAGACGCAAAGTGATCGTGTCTTGAGACGCAAAGTGATCGCGGGACCCCGTTGGACCCACAGGGACTTTTGTCCAGCTTGGGGGGGCCTCCTGACCCCCACAAGACTTGCCAAAAGTCCAGCAGGGGTCCAGGAGCGACCTTCTGGACGCCGGCCGGCCGATGCCAATACTCAAAATGGCGCCGATCGCCTTTGCCCTCACTATGTGTGACATAGTGAGGGCTCCTCCTAGGGGGATCACGCACTTCTAGGGTGAAGGCTTCGTCCAGAACATCTTCATCAGCAGGTCTTGCCATCTGACGGTAGAGACCGAAGAGGGTATCCTCCCCTTTGGTAGCGCTGACTCTACCTCGGAACAGGGGTCCACATTTTATTCACAACAGAATACCAAGGCCATGGACCTGGCAGAGACCTCAGCTCGACAGGCCACTCCCGGACTAGCACAGAAGGTCATGGAGCAGCAACGCATACTTAAATCCATGGCGGCTTCTTTGGAACGAATGAATGCCCGATTGGACTCTTGCTACAGCTCAGGCAACCCCGCCACCTTTGCCATTGTTTCTGCAGAGTTATACCCAGTCTGTGATACCAATACCGACTCCTCCACGTTACGCCGGTGAACCTCGATTATGTCAAGGATTTCTCGACCAGTGCAGTATGCATTTTCAGCTGCAAGCCTCTCTATTCCCAGATGATCTTACCAAAACTACATATATCCTGTCATTATTAGAGGGTAAGGCCCTGGCCTGAGCTTCTCCCTTCTGGCGACGGTCAGATCCAGTCCTACAAAATCTTCCTAAGTTTTTGGAACTATTTCAAGCTGTATTTGACGATCTCGGGAAACAAGTTATTGCGGGATCCAAGCTTCTTCAACTCAGGCAAGGAGGGCGATCTCTGGCAGATTACACAATTGAATTCCGGACCCTTGCATATGAACTTCATTGGGAGGAGAACTGTCTTCACTCCATATTCTTGGAGGGTCTGTCACCCAGAATAAAGGATGAAATTGCAGCCCGGGAGTTACCTCAATCTTTGGACTCCATAATAGATTGGTAACGTGGATCGACCACCGAATACAAGGGTTCTAGCTCAAGAAGGCTTTTAACGGGTACCACTCCTTCTCGAGCTGCTTCTGCCTCCCACACTACATCGTCTCCTGAAGGAACTATGGCGGAACCGATGCAATTAGGCCGGGGTCCACTTTCTCCGGAGGAATGGGAATGACGCCTCAAGGCAGGTCTCTGTCTCTATTGTGGTGGAGCGGGTCATCTTATTGCTCGTTGTCCAACACGTCCAGGAAACTCCAAGGCCTAGGCTCCAATGGGGGATTAACCCTAGGCATCACCTCTCCGGCTCCCCCACTAACTCTACATGTTACCCTGTGTTGCGGAGATCAGCAGTTTTCCACTTTGGCTTTGGTGGATTCTGGAGCTGGTGGAAATTTTATTCTACAAGATGTGTTGCAGCAACTGCACATCCCTACTTTCCTGTGTCCTAAGCCGCTAATTGTGTTTTCCATTCATGGAGATCCCCTACCGGGGAGGATAACTCACCATATGATTCCTATGGAGTGCTGCATTGCCCCAAATCACGTTGAAAACATCTCCTTCTATATCATCCAGAAAGCCATCCATCCCATAATTCTTGGTATTCCTTGGTTGCAACAGCACAACCCCCAGTTTGACTGGACATCTTTAAAACTTATCCACTGGGATCCAGCATGCCAAGAGACCTGCACTAATGGATCTAATTCCTCCAGTAATTTCATCTGCACATCACGTCTTGAAAACCTTCCGCTTCAGTATATGCCGTTTGCAGACATTTTTTCCAAAAAGGCTGCTGACATTTTGCCACTACATCGTGAATTCGATTGTAGTATCAACTTGATTCCTGGCTCTACTCCGCCTCGGGGTAGGGTCTAGCCATTATCGCTTTGGAGACCCGTGCTATGTCAGAATATATCCAGGACAACTTACAGAAAGGATTCATCAGGTGCTCTAAATCCCCGGCTGGGGCTGGCTTCTTCTTTGTTGGAAAAAAAGATGGGACTCTGCGTCCATGTATTGACTTCCATGGGCTTAATGCCATTACCATCAAGGACCGGTATCCATTACCTCTCATAGCGGAACTTTCTGATCGTCTACAGGGAGCCAAGATATTCTCGAAATTAGACCTTCGAGGAGCGTATAATCTCATCAGGATTCAAGAGGGTGATGAGTGGAAGACGGCATTCAACAACAGGGATGGACATTATGAATATCTGGTCATGCCATTTGGGTTAACTAACGCTTCGGCTATATTTCAACATTTCATTAATGAGATATTCCGAGACCTGATCTATGTCTGTGTTGTAGTCTATCTGGATGACATTTTGATTTTCTCCCCTAATTTACAGACGCATAGACAATATGTCGTTCTGATGTTACAACGTTTAAGAGGGAATCATCTCTATGCTAAGCTCGAAAAATGCATCTTTGAGTAAGAATCCCTACTATTCTTGGGGTATCTTATTTCTAAACAAGGCTTTCAGATGGACCCGTCCAAATTAAAGTGTATCCAAGAATGGCCTCAACCTAATGGATTACGTGCGCTGCAATGCTTCCTTGGTTTTGCTAACTACTATCGTAGTTTTTTTTTAATTTCTCCAAATTAGCAGCACCTCTCACGGCTCTTACTCGCAAAGAGGCTAATATTAAGGCTTGGCCTCCAGAAGCAGAGGAAGCGTTTCGGGGGCTCAAGAGCTCGTTCCTCAAGAAACCATGCCTTCGGCATCCTGATCCCAGATGCCCATTTGTAGTCGAGGTGGATGCATCCGCTGAAGGGGTAGGGGCTGTCCTAAGTCAGAATGACCCCACAGGAACATCTCATCCTTGCTCATATTACTCTAGGAAATTTTCGTCGGCCGAATGGAATTACTCCATCAGCGACAAAGAACTTCTTGCCATCAAACTGGCATTTGAAGAGTGGCGACAGTGGCTGGAGGGAGCCCAGCACCATATCACAGTTTACACAGATCATAAAAACCTGGTATACTTCCAACAGGCTCAATGTCTGAACCCATGCCAAGCTCGATGGGCACTGTTCTTTATACACTTTAATTTTGAACTGCGTTACCGACCTGCTAACAAAAATATTAAGGCAGATGCCCTGTCTCGATCCTTCTCTGCAGAGGATATTGAAGAACCTATCCAACACATTATAGATCCGGCTTGCATCAACTTGGCTGCGACCTTCACGGTCCCACCTGGTAAAACGGTGGTATCCAAGAGACTACGTAATAACGTGTTGGCTTGGGGACATGACTCTCAGCTAGCAGGCCACCCTGGATGAGCCCGGACTCAGAGACTTCTACAGCAGTACTATTGGTGGCCGGGAATGTGCAAGGACATAAAAGCTTATGTGGCCTCCTGTCCAACTTGTGCTCAACATAAGATTCCTACAGGGAAAACACAAGGACTGTTACAACCATTACCAGTGCCTTTGAAACCATGGACACACATCTCCACAGATTTCATTGAGGACCTTCTGCCCCCGGAGGGCAACACTGTTATATGGGTAATAGTGGATAGGTTTTCCAAAATGGCCCACTTTATCCCACTACCCTCCCTCCCATCTGCTCCTTGTTTGGCTCAACTGTTTATGCGCCATATCTTCCTATTTCACGGTCTACTGCTACACATTGTTTCTGACCGGGGTCCCCAGTTTATAGCTCATTACTGGTGCAATCTCTGTAAAAAATTTCATATTGCTTTGGATTTTACTACCACCTTTCACCCACAAGCCAATGGACAGTCTGAATGTACGAATCATGGACGAAAACAAATTTTACGACTATACGTCAATTCTCGGCAAGATGACTGGGCAACTCTTCTGTCGTGGGCTGAATTTTCACATAATTCTCATGCCTGTGTTTCTACGGGGGCTTCCCCTTTTCAGATCATCTTTGGAAAACAACCTAGACCTCCCTTGCCTTTGCCGTTAACAGTTCCATCCCCAGCAGCCTAGCTCACTGCAGCACAATTAAAACGGCTATGGGTCCATACTCAACAGATGCTTCGGAAAGCGACTCTCTCTGCAAAGACCTTTGCCGATAAGCAGCGTCAGTCTGGTCCCCGATTCCGTCCGGGTGAAAAAGTGTGGCTGAGTACCCGGCACATCCGCCTGCGAGTTCCCTCCATGCGATTGGCTCCTCGTTATATTGGGCCCTTTCAGGTGCTTCGTCAACTAGGGCCCGTGACCTATCAACTTCACATGCCAGCGATGTTGCGAATCCATAATTCCTTCCATGTGTCTCTTTTGAAGCCCTTGGTCCTCACTTGGCCTTCCCGGAAACCTCCTGAAGTGCCACTACATAGGGCGGTGGATGAGACTATATACCAGGTCCACGAGGTTCTGGACATTCGGAAACGAGGGAAGCGCTGGGAGTACCTTCTAGCGTGGGAAGGATTCGGACCTGAGGAGAATTATTGGGAGCCTGCTAAGAATATTCTGGACAAGTCTCTTCTCAAGAACTTTCACACTGCACACCCTGGGAAAACCAAACCTTCTAGGGGGAGGCCTAAAAGAGGGGGTAATGTTAGGAACACTGGTTGCGGCGCCCCAAGGCCAGGTGTCATGGCCGCCGGCCGCGGCAAGCCGCGACCAGGGTCGGGTCGGTGGTCACGGCGTTGATTTCTCACCAGGAGCTTCGGAGGCTCCAGTGGCGACAGGCAACTCTCTGTTTCGGCATCTTCACAGCCGCTGCCGCAGCCTCACTCGGTCGCATGGTCTCGGCGGTCTGGCTCCTCCCCCTCAGCTTCCTTGGAGCCGGGCGCACGACTGCAGAAGATATTTAAAGTAGCCATGACCGGATATTGTCATGGCTTCCCCTGGGACTCCACCTCCTGGTTCCTGTACTTAAGGCAAGGTCTGACACCCAGACCTTGCCTTGGTATTGAGGCTTGGTGCTCCATTCCTGTGTTTGGTGTTCCTGGATTCGCTCTTCGTCCCGCTTCTGCTTCTTCCTGTTGATTGACTCCTGTGCTCCTGACCTTCGGACCGGTGGTGGTGATTCTCTGGCATTTGACCTGGACTGGCTTCAGACCATTCTCCCGTTTGCTCCTGGACCGGCTCTCCACCTCTCTTTGGACTACGATCCCTGGACTGCCTCTGGACAATTCTCCAATGTTTATTCCCGGACTCCGCATGACCAGCTGGAGGCGCCAGCTGTTTGGAACCAACGACCTGCAGGAGGCACCTGCATCCAGACTATCTTCACTCTTTAGGGAGTCTCCTAAGTCCCAGTGGCCGTGTCCCTACGGGCTCCTCCTGGGGGGATCACGCACTTCGAGGGTGAAGGCTTCGTCCAAAACATCTTCATCAGCAGGTCTTGCCATCCGACGGTAGACACCGAAGAGGGTATCCTCCCCTTTGGTAATGCTGACTCTACCTCGGAACAGGGGTCCACATTCTTTTCACAGCAACCTCTCTAATTAGCTTAGTACCAAATCTGAGAGAAATATACAAGAGAAGGAAACCAAGAGAAAAATTTCAATATGCTGGAAAAAAAATAAGTGGAAATATAGTCAGAGGATGCTTTGTGCAATCACACTGCAAGATGCAGTCACCCTTAGATGCAAAGGACTACATTTTCAATAAAGCATCTAGCAACTAAAAATATAGACATTTGTTTCAGCCTGCACAAAGCCGCCTGATCTTCAAACACAAGTGCCCTCATAGTGTGTGTTTGAATACTGGCAGTGGTAATTTTCTTTAAAAAAAAAAAAAAAAAAAAGGACTCAGGTTAGGGCCAGCAATGCCTTCCATCTTCCACTTCAGCTTCAGCGACAAAAGGATCCAGGTTGGTGATTTAACGTGACCTGGCCAAATATCACGGCAGAAGATCGCGATGTTATGAGGATAAAACAGTCACACATACTTTTAAGTCATGTCAAATGAAACACTGCCCAGAACATTTCTTTTTTTTATATGGATTCAGGCATTCTCTACCCATGTAGCTCCTGCATAAATCCTGCATAAGCCTCTGATAATTAAACTGAAAATAATATAAACAAGTTAAGAAGGCTTAACAATTTCAAAGCAATAGAGATTGAAGAATTTCTCATTTTTCTTACATTGCTTTCTTATTTTAAGGTCATCCAGCCTTATCTGTGTGGGAAAAGCTATGACAGTTGTTTGTTTACACACATCATTAATTCGGGTACAGCATGATAACTGCTCTGCATAACTACCTCTTTTTAACTACATAGCCACATTCAGAGAAGCATAAAATAATAAACAAGTCTTTCAATTTGAAACTATAAAGATTATAAAAATATTTAAATTGTAAGAGCCCTATAGACAAAACCTTAGGCAAAATTTTTCCAGCTAAAATATGCACTTAGCTGATTAAATGGGACATTTCCGATTATAGTAGATGTGCAGCAGCAGCGGCTTGGCTGAATATGTGCTGTACAACGGCATGTAGCCAGATAATAAAAAAGGTGTTCCGGGCCATAAAAAGAAAATAGCCAAAACCTAGCCGGATAAGTCAAATTTTCAGTTGTGCAGGGTTGCATGATTGATAATGTGTGCCCAGTTAAACCTAGGGCTGCTACTTAGATGACTGCAGAAGTGGACCTCTCATAATAGCCAAATAACTTTGTCCAGATGGCATTTAACATAGCTATGGCTACATTACAGCTGTTTGGAGACAATCAAAGACACCGGCATGCTTCCAGTTTAACGGTGTCAGCACCAGTGGCAGTGAAGGAGACAGGCCCATCAGCAGAGGCAGCAGACCAGAAGGAGATAACAGTCACAAAGGGTGTACAGGACCAGAATTAATTGCTTTAACCTCTCTGAAGGGCAAGTCTTCACTAGGTATTGATTTAATAAGCAAGCTATTTTTGATATAAAAGTCATCATTGCCTTAGCGTTCCTAGCCACTGGCAGTTTCCAACCGACTGTAGGTGATATTATTGGCATAACACAGTTTTGTTTATATTTATATTTATTTATTTACAGCATTTATTACCCGCTGATCCACAGATCTTACTGAGGAACAAGTGTACACACATCAAAAATCAATATAAAACAAAAGCAACACAACAATATCATATTTCTGCATATTGCAATACCCTCCCAGTTCGAAGTCCCTGTAAACCATCCCAATACGTAGTGCAAGCTATGGTGTGCTGAAGGCTAAAAAGATGTGTCTTTGGTTGTTCCCTAAATCTCAGCAGATTCTTTTCATTCCAAAGGACAATTCCCGCCACCCTGAAAATCTGATCCCGTAATTTTTTAAATTTTATTATGGGATGGAACCTCTTGGAGGAGCATAGAGTTCTGGGGAATGATAACGAACCATTTTGTCAGACAAGCATTTAGGAACCAGGCCTTGAATCACTTTAAAAACTAAGACCAATGTTTTGAATCGAATACGCCAAAATATTGGGAGCCAATAAAGGCTAACCAAGACCGGAGAGATGTGATCATACCTAGAGCACCCTTAGATTAAACAGGCTGCTGAGTTTTGTATTAATTGTAAAGCAATCTTAGTAGATTTGGGGAGGCCCAGAAATACAGGTTTGCAGTAATCCAAAGGGGAGAGAATTAGTGACTGGATCACTGACTGGGTCTATTGTCTGCAAATAAGGCTTTAATGATCAGAGTAGATGAAGTCTGAAAAAAGAACTGCAGATCAAAGATTGAATATGAGACTAAAATGAGAAACTGGAGTCGACTATGACCCCTAAATACCTAGGGGCAGATCTTCAAACCTGCGCACGGGCTTAGATTTATTCGCGCAACCCGGCGCGAACAAATCTATGCCCAATTTTATAACATGTGCGCGCTACCGTGCACATGTTATAAAATCCAGGGTCGGCGCGCGCAAGGGGGTGCACAATTGTGCAACTTGCACTCGCTGAGCCGCGCAGGCTTCCTCCGTTCCCTCTGCACCCCCCACCTTCCCCTCCCTTCCCCTAACTCGCCCCCCGGCCCTATCTAAACCCCCCCCTACCGTTGATGTTCCGCCTGCCTCCGGGCAGGCGTAACTTGCGCGCGTCGGCCGGCCGGCGTGCCATCCCCCGGCATAGCGGCTATTCCGGAGGCTTTGGTCCCGCCCCCGGAATGCCCCAGGCCGGCACCACGCCCACAGACCCACACCCGGGGCGCCCCTTTTCGAAGCCCCAGGACATATGTGCGTCCCGGGGCTTGCACGCACCACTGAGGCTATGCAAAATAGGCTCAGCGCAAACAGGATCAGATTTTCTCAGATTACGCGCGTATGTTACGCGCTTAGCCTTTGAAAATCTACCCCCTAGCCTTTAACTTGAGAGGGAAAGAGAACACATCTAAGCAAACTGTGTAGAGATCGACTTTGTGTTTAATTGATAGAGAAACAGTACCTCAGTTTTGTCAGTGTTTAGAACTAGTTTATTGCTTGACAACCAGTTCTTAATAGCTGACAGACAGCCTGTTAACTTGCGGCTTCAAAAGATGATTCAATTGAAAAATAGAACTGGTCATCATCCACGTATAGCTGAAAGAAAAGGAAGAAGGTAAATATTAAACAACAGAGGGGAATGTGCTGAGCCCTGTTGAACACCCCTTGCCAAAAGGATTGCACTGGAGCTCACATCACCAAAAATGACATTATAATAGCGATTTGATAGAAAAGAGGAAAACCAAGATAAGACAATTGAGATACCCAGGGTCTAAAGTCAACTCATTAGAATCAGATGGTTCACTGGGTTTAAAATAGGTCTGGCCAATTTCTCGGCAGGAAAGTCCTTAAACTATTATTAAGGTACACTTGGGGATATCCACTGCTTATCCCTGGGATAAAGAGCATGGAATCTATAAATCTTTTGGGATCCTGCCAGGTACTTGGGACCTGGATTGACCACTGTTGGAAACAGGATACTGGGCTTGATGGGCTTTTATTCTGACCCAGTATGGCAAATCTTTAAGTTCTTATGATCTCCCCTGGAAGAAGGTACAAGTGTGATATCTGGAAACTAAAGCTTGTTTAAAACTCCTCTGTGGGTGGTTTTAGCTGTAGCAAGGAAGCCAGAAAGGAAATTTAATTCCAACTGCAGGCTATGGAAGGTGGTGTTAGTGGAGCTTGGTTCCTAAGAATGAAATCTACAGTAAAAAGGTAGAGATCATTGTCCTTGTGATCTATAGAAGAGAGCCTACTCTGTGTATTATGAATATATTGTGACTTTTTTAAGAAGGAGAGACAGAGTTGTTAATGGAAAAAGGATTGTTCCATTCGTGGAGTTAGAAGGACTATGGAGCCTCATTTTTCCAGTCTAAGACTGTAATAAAGGGAATTTTGCCTGGATGGTTTTTAAATAGTGACACTGTCGGAAAGAATGAGGTAAATTTGTTACCGACTGAGCTACTGAGGAACTATAGAAATTTGTTCCAGTTCCCTCACCTGTGGAAGGGCAACCATTTCTGGCGTTCCAGACCTGTGATGCCACCAGAAGGAATAGAGGAGAGAATAGAGATTTGGTATGGATTATGACACTATTCAGGTGACTTTGTGGTAAGGCACTATGCTCTGCAGCATTGCTTTCTGCTATGTGGAGAAAATAAACGGGAGTGGTGCCGAGTGATTGGAGAAGAGCGGTGGTGGTTCCGCTTCACAAGAGTGGGAACAGAGAAGAGGCTGGTAACTACAGACCGGTTAGCCTCACTTCGGTGGTGGGAAAAGTAATGGAGTCACTGTTGAAAGAGAGAATAGTGAACTATCTACAGTCGGGAGAATTGATGGACCAGAGGCAGCATGGATTCACCAGAGGAAGATCCTGTCAGACAAATCTGATTGACTTTTTTGACTGGGTAACCAAGGAATTGGATCAAGGAAGAGCGCTCGATGTCATCTACTTGGATTTCAGCAAAGCTTTTGATACGGTTCCGCACAGGAGACTGGTGAATAAAACGAGAAGCTTATGAGTGAGTGCTGAGGTGGTGACCTGGATTGAAAACTGGTTGACGGACAGAAAACAATGCGTGATGGTAAATGGAACTTTCTCTGAAGAGAGAGAGGTTTTAAGTGGTGTACCACAAGGATCTGTGTTGGGACCGGTCCTGTTCAATATCTTTGTGAGCGACATTGCAGACGGAATAGAAGGTAAGGTTTGTCTTTTTGCGGACGACACTAAGATCTGCAACAGAGTGGACACGCCGGAAGGAGTGGAGAGAATGAGACGGGATTTAAGGAAACTGGAAGAGTGGTCGAAGATATGGCAGCTGAGATTTAATGCCAAGAAGTGCAAAGTCATGCATATGGGAAGTGGAAATCCGAATGAACTATATTCGATGGGGGGGGGGGGGGGGGAAAGGCTGATGTGCACGGAGCAGGAGAGGGACCTTGGGGTGATAGTGTCTAATGATATGAAGTCTGCGAAACAATGCGACAAGGCGATAGGAAAAGCCAGAAGAATGCTGGGATGCATAGAGAGAGGAATATCGAGTAAGAAAAGGGAAGTGATTATCCCCTTGTACAGATCCTTGGTGAGGCCACACCTGGAGTACTGTGTTCAGTTCTGGAGACCGTATCTACAAAGAGACAAGGACAAGATGGAAGCGGTTCAGAGAAGGGCGACCAGGAAGGTGGAGGGTCTTCATAGGATGACATACGAGGAGAGATTGAAGAATCTAAATATGTACTCCCTGGAGGAAAGGAGGAGCAGGGGTGATATGATTCAGACTTTCAGATACTTGAAAAACTTTAATGATCCAAAGACATCGACAAACCTTTTCCATCAGAAAAAAATCAGCAGAACCAGAGGTCACGAGCTGAGGCTCCAGGGAGGAAGACTAAGAACCAATGTCAGGAAGTATTTCTTCACGGAAAGGGTGGTGGATGCCTGGAATGCCCTTCCGGAGGAAGTGGTGAAGTCTAAAACTGTGAACAACTTCAAAGGGGCGTGGGATAAACACTGTGGATCCATCAAGTCTAGAGGGCGTGAATAAAGTGGAGACATTCAAACACTGCACGGAGCGGCAGTAGCCACAGCGGCATTCAAACACTGCATGGAGCAGCAGTAGCCACAGAGGCATTCACGGAGCGGGATGCCAGTGGCCAGTAGTTGGTGTTCCACCTTCACGGAGCGGAAGGATGGAGGGCTGCTATTTCCAAAAAAAAAAAAAAACAAACAAAAAAATAAAAACAAGGGTGGGTAAGAGTATGGGGCAAGGGGGTGGCCTGCTTGTTGCAGCGGTTGCTACCCCCAATTGAGCTGGATGTCACTTGGATGCAGATTCAAAGCTGCTCTCTAAATTGGGTGGAGGGGAATTAGGGCTGGAGGGTACTGGAAGCCAATAGTAACAGGTGGGAGAGAGAAAAAGGGAAAAAAAATGGATAAAGTGCGTAGCTTGCTGGGCAGACTGGATGGGCCATTTGGTCTTCTTCTGCGGTCATTTCTATGTTTCTATGTTTCTATGTAATGACAGTGTTTAGCAACAATGCATGTATTGTGTAAAACCGGGGTGGCTACTTTGTTTGTAGTGTGTTATAATGTGACAGAAAGGTTAATGAAAATTCCTCACATGTATAATCTTTACCACTTTTTGGTCAGTTCCCTTAAAGATTTTAGGACACTTTGTGCACTAATGTACAGTAACAGATAAAAACATATTGCTGAGATGATTAGCAACTGCCCTGATGGATGGAAAACTTATTGGCCACCCTCCAATTTTCAGGTATAATGGATGATTTTAATGACAGATTACAAAGTTCTAGTAATAGGTCTTCAATTTCATTTTTTAGTTCTTTCTGAATACCAGATGGCCCAGGTGATTTAATAATCTTTAGTTTGTTAATTTATCCTATTACATCTTATAGATTCACTGCAATTTGTTTCAGCACCCAAATCAACATACTTAAATATTACTTCCAGCATGAGTATCTCCCCAACAGCCTTTTTGTATAGAATTCATTTAGTCTTTCCATTATGGCCTTGTCTTCCCTAAGTGCCCTTTTTGCTCCTTCATCATTGGACTCCCTCACAGACTTCCTGCTTCCTACTGCCTACATGAAAACATTTTATTATGACTTTTTGACTATATGGAAAGCTTCTTTTCAGTTTCTCTTGTTGCCTGCCCTATAAATGTTTGCATCAAATTTGCAAATACTTACACTTTTTTCTTTTCTTTTTTTTCATTTGGATTCTTTTTCTATTTTTTGAAAGAAGTTCTTTTGGCTGCAATAGCTTCTTTTACCTCATGTTTTAACCATGCCAGTGACATTTCACCTTCCTTCTACCTTTTTTAATACATGGAATCCTCGTGGTCTGGGCTTCCAAAATGGTATTTTTAAACAATGCTCATGCCTGATGTAAGCTCCTAACTTTTTCAACTGTACCTTTTACTTTTTATCTATTTTCCTCAGTTTATCAAAATCTCCCTTTTGAAAGTTAAATGCTAGAACAGTAAGTTGCCTTAATGTCTTCCCTCTACTTATTCAGTCAAATTTGATTGTGTTATGATCAACATTGCCAAATGGCTCTACTACTGTTATATTTCACACCAAATAGAATGTTCTACAATTAGAGTCATGACTCGGGTCCTGGCTGGGTTCAGGGGGCACCACCCTAGGAGTGGCACATTACTGAAGGGCAAGGCTTGAGCTGGTTTTCCTCCTATCCAGCTCCCTTCCCCACAGGCTAGGCTCTTAGGTTCTGGGGGCCAGAAGGCCTTGGCTGCAGCGGCAATACATCATAGTGGGTGTCTATAGCTGGACAGACTGGGTGCAGATACAGACTGGAACTGGAACAGGAATAGCAATTGAATGCATGTAAGGACTGAAACTGGAAACAAAACTGAGTACAGGTAAGGACTGGAAGTGAGTGCAAGTTTGAACAGGAACTGGAATTGAACTGAATACAGGTAAGGACTGGAACTTGAACAGGAACTGAATGCACATAAATACTGAAACTGGAAATGGAACTGAGTGTAGGTACATAAGAACATAAGAACATGCCATACTGGGTCAGACCAAGGATCCATCAAGCCCAGCATCCTGTTTCCAACAGTGGCCAATCCAGGCCATAAGAACCTGGCAAGTACCCAAAAACTAAGTCTATTTCATGCTACTGTTGCTAGTAATAGCAGTGGTTATTTTCTAAGTCAACTTAATTAATAGGAGGTAATGGACTTCTCCTCCAAGAACTTCCCCATAGGGCAGCTGTTCCATCCCCTTTATCATTTTGGTCGCCCTTCTCTGTACCTTCTCCATTGCAACTATATCTTTTTTGAGATGCGGCGACCAGAATTGTACACAGTATTCAAGATGCGGTCTCACCATGGAGCGATACAGAGGCATAATGACATATTCTGTTTATTCACCATTTCCTTTCTAATAATTCCCAAAATTCTATTTGCTTTTTTGACTGCCGCAGCACACTGACCCGCCGATTACAATGTGTTATCTACTATGACACCTAGATGTCTTTCTTGGGTGCTAGTTCCTAATATGGAACATAACATTTAGGCCGATACAGAAAAACGTGCGGGAGAGTGGGCAAGCGCCATATTGCAATACTCGTTGCAAAATGGCGCCGCCCGTATGGCCATATTGCCATACTGCAAAATGGCGCCGGCTGTATGGCCGTATGGCCGGCGCCATTTTGCATTACGGCAACACGATTCGAGTGCAGGAGGTCGTTCCCGGACCCCCGCTGGACTTTTGGCAAGTCTTGTGGGGGTCAAGAGCCCCCCCAAGCTGGCCAAAAGTCCCTGGGGGTCTAGCGGGGGTCTGGGAGCGATCTCCTACGCTCGTGACGTCGGGGGACAGGAACCAAAATGGCGCCGGCGCCATTTCTATCAAATGCACCCGTGGCCCGAGAGTGCAACATCAGACCGGGACCCCCCCACTGGACCCCAGGTAATTTAAGACATTTTGGGGGGGGGGTTCGGGAGGGTGGGAGATTTATTTTAAAGGGTCGGGGTGGGTTTTAGGGTTGTTTTATTGTGCCGGTTTTCCCGCCCTCCCCCTTCCCCTTCCCCTTCCCCCTATTTACGATTTTGACGATAAATCGGGGAAATTCCTATTATATATCGCCTCTAACGATTTTTGATGATTTAAAATATATCGGACGATATTTTAAATCGTCAAAAAACGATTCACATCCCTAATTGCCACCCAGTGGAATTCCACCTTTATGAAGCTCGAGAGGTTAGTGGAGCTGCAGACACCCTTTCATGAACTTTCTGGTACAATGGACATAGGTGTGCATAATCCCCTAGGGCATCATGATTGGTTAGTCATTAGAGATGTGCAATCATTTATCATGAATTAGGCAATTTTGGGGCACCGAACCCTGAAACGGATTTTCCCCGAACTTCGGGGAAAATCCGTTTTTCGGGTTTGAACGCGGGGTGGGGCACATTTTATTTTTTTAAATTAAAAACCACCGCAAGCATTACAATTAACATACATACAACCCCCCCCCCCCCATCCCAATCCCTCCCTATAATTTACTAACATCCCAGATGGTCCAGCGGGGTCCTGCGAGCAATTTGTCCCTCCGTGCCCAGCGTGCCTCCCTCGCTCGAAATAGCGCCGATAGCCTCTGACCTATGTCCCTACAAGAGTTTGACCTCGATTGCTGTGCCTATCCATCCAGGCCTTATGTCCCTAGCTGGGCTTGACCTCTGTCCTCAAATGCTGTGCCTGTTTGTCCAGACCTTATGTCCCTACAAGGGTTTGACTTCGATTACTTTGTCTGTTCGTCCAGGCCTTATATCCCTACATGGGCTTGATCTCTGTCCTCGATTGCTGTGCCTGTCTGTCCAGGCCTTATGTCCCTATGTGGGCTTGACCTCTGTCCTCAATTGCTGTGCCTGTTCATCCAGGCCTTATGTCCTTAGGTGGGCTTGACCATTGTCCTTGAATGCAGTGCCTGTCTGTCCAGGCCTTATGTCCCTACTAGGGGATGACCTTTGTCTTCAATTGCTGTGCCTGTTCATCCAGGCCTTATGTCCCTACAAGGGTTTGACCTCGATTGCTGTGCCTGTCTATCCAGGCCTTTTGTCCCTACTAGGGCTTGACCTCTGTCCTCGATTGCTGTGCCTGTTTGTCCAGGCCTTATTTTTCTACAAGGGTCTGACCTTGATTGCTGTGCCTGTCCGTCCAAGCATTATGGCCATAGGTGAGCTTGACCACTATCCTCTATTGCTGTGCCTGTCCATCCAGGCCTTTTGTCTCTATGAGGGCTTGACCTCTGTCCTCGATTGCTGTGCATGTCCGTCCAGGCCTTTTGGCCCTAGCTGGGCTTGACCTCTGTCCTCAAATGCTGTGCCTGTTTGTCCAGACCTTATGTCCCTACAAGGGTTTGACTTCGATTGCTTTGTCTGTTCGTCCAGGCCTTATATCCCTACATGGGCTTGACCTCTGTCCTCGATTGCTGTGCCTGTCTGTCCAGGCCTTATGTCCCTATGTGGGCTTGACCTCTGTCCTCAATTGCTGTGCCTGTTCATCCAGGTCTTATGTCCTTAGGTGGGCTTGACCATTGTCCTTGAATGCAGTGCCTGTCTGTCCAGGCCTTATGTCCCTACTAGGGGATGACCTTTGTCTTCAATTGCTGTGCCTGTTCATCCAGGCCTTATGTCCCTACAAGGGTTTGACCTCGATTGCTGTGCCTGTCTATCCAGGCCTTTTGTCCCTACTAGGGCTTGACCTCTGTCCTCGATTGCTGTGCCTGTTTGTCCAGGCCTTATCTTTCTACAAGGTTTTACCTTGATTGCTGTGCCTGTCCGTCCAAGCATTATGGCCATAGGTGAGCTTGACCACTATCCTCTATTGCTGTGCCTGTCCATCCAGGCCTTTTGTCTCTATGAGGGCTTGACCTCTGTCCTCGATTGCTGTGCATGTCCGTCCAGGCCTTATGGCCCTAAGTGGGCTTGACCTCTGTCCTCAAATGCTGTGCCTGTTTATCCAGGCCGTATGTCCCTAGGTTGGCTTGACCTGTGTCCTCGATTGTTGTACCTGTTCATCCAGTCCTTATGTCCCTAGGTGGGCTTGACCACTGTCTTCAATTGCTGTGCCTGTCCATCCCCTATGGCCTTATGTCCCTATGAGGGACATAAGGCCCTATGAGGCCTTATGTCCCTCATAGGGACATAAGGCCTCATAGGGCCTTATGTCCCTATGAGGGCTTGACCTCTGTCCTCGATTGCTCTGCATGTCCGTCCAGGCCTTATGGCCCTAGGTGGGCTTGACCTCTGTCCTCAAATGCTGTGCCTGTTCATCCAGGCCGTATGTCCCTATGTGGGCTTGACCTGTGTCCTCGATTGCTGTACCTGTTCATCCAGTCCTTATGTCCCTAGGTGGGCTTGAACACTGTCTTCAATTGCTGTGCCTGTCTATCCAGGCCTAATATCCCTACATCAGCTTGACCTCTGTCCTCGATTGCTGGGCTGTTCGCCAGGCCTTATGTCCCTACGTGGGCTTGACCTCTGTCCTCTATTGCTGTGCCTGTCTTCTAGGCCTTATGTCTCTAGGTGGGCTTGACTTCTGTCCTCGTATTGATGTGCCTGTTTGTCCAGGCCTTATGTTTCTACAAGGGTTTGACCTCGATTGCTGTGCCTGTCTATCCAGGCCTTTTGTCCCTACTAGGGCTTGACCTCTGTCCTCGATTGCTGTGCCTGTTTGACCAGGCCTTATGTTTCTACAAGGGTCTGACCTTGATTGCTGTGCCTGTCCGTCCAAGCATTATGGCCATAGGTGAGCTTGACCACTATCCTCTATCGCTGTGCCTGTCCATCCAGGCCTTATGTCCCTATGAGGGCTTGACCTCTGTCCTCGATTGCTGTGCATGTCCATCCAGGCCTTATGGCCTAGGTGGGCTTGACCTCTGTCCTCGATTGCTGTGCCTGTCCATCCAGGCCTAATATCCCTACGTGGGCTTGACCTCTGTCCTCGATTGCTGGGCTGTTCGTCCAGGCCTTATGTCCCTAGGTGGGCTTGACCTCTGTCCTCGTATTGCTGTGCCTTTACATCCAGGCCTTGTGTCCCTAGGTGGGCTTGACCTCTGTCCTCGATTGCTGTGCCTGTCCATCCAGGCCTTATGTCCCTATGTGTGCTTGACCTCTTTGCTCAATTGCTGTGCCTGTTCGTCCAGGCCTTATATCCCTATGAGGGCTTGACCTCTGTCCTCGATTGCTGTGCATGTCCATCCAGGCCTTATGGCCTAGGTGGGCTTGACCTCTGTCCTCGATTGCTGTAACTGTCCATCCTGGCTTTATGTCCCTACAAGGGCTTGACCTCTGTCCTCAATTGCTGTGCCTGTCCATCCAGGTTTATGTCTTTAGGTTGGCTTGACCTCTGTCCTTGATTACTGTGCCTGTTCATCCAGGCCTTATGTCCCTAGGTGGGCTTGACCTCTGTCCTCATATTGGTGTGCCTTTCCGTCCAGGCCTTGTATCCAGTCTTAACGGCTGAACCTTCATTGCCATGGGAAACCTCAGCCTCTGGCAATTCAAATTATTAATCCTTCACAGCATGGATCCTTAAATAAAACAGTTTTCTTTAGTTTCAGGGCAGAGAAGAGAACTTCCTCCATCTTGCTTATGAAGTCATGATCTGTTTGCAAATGCTTAAATCCTAACAATTTGTACCATTATACACTCTAGGGGCCAACCCATTCCAAGGAAGCCCTTTCCTTCTCAAAGAAAGGCAACTCACCCTATCTCTTAGCACCTGTTGACCCATGTTCAGAACGAGAAAATATCTCCAAGGTACTTAGACTGTGGCAAACACAGTGAGACCATGCTGACAGTGAGACCCTACTCCAGGTCACCACGCTTTGAAGGCTCGTGCTCCACTCTAGGGGCCAACCCATTCCAAGGAAGCCCTTTCCTGATCAAAGAAAGGGAACGCTCCCCAGTGTTGCAGCCTATCTCTTAGCACTGGTTGACCCATGTTGACCCACTGTTCACATGGTGCCCTACTCCAGGTCACCATGCTTTGAATGCGCGTGCTTCACTATAGGGGCCATCCCATTCCTGGAAGCCCTTTCCTGCTCAAAGGAAAGGGAACTCTCTCTGGGTTTAGCCAGCCTGTATCTACCCTCTGACCTATGTTGAACCGCTGTTTACATGGAAACCTCCTCCACCTCGCCCTTGAAAATTTTCATTTTTATATCTGCTATCTCCACCAGATTTTAAAAGACCAGCGAGAGCTCACTAGATGCCAACGGAAACACTCCACTCTAGAGGCAAACCCATTCTAGGGAGCCCTTTCCTACACAATGGAAAGGGAACTCTCCCCGGGTGTAGCCAGCCTGTATCTACCCTCTGCTTCTATGCCTTGCTGCTATAAACCAGATGACTCACTTAACTCCTTGTGGTGTTCTTTCCACTATCATGGTTCCTCATTGTGTTGGTGCTAGTCGTTCTGCTTGCTATGTTCCCCCTTCATTGTGCTGAAAGATGTTGATGCCACTTGTCTTGCCGCTTTGCCTGTCGTGCTGCCTTCGAGGGTTCATGCATCTCTTATCAGTGCTCACTCTCTTTTGAAGCTGTGGTGTGTTTTTGACACTCTCGCTGATGCTTTGCACCTCTATTAAAACACTCTTCTTGCCACTCCTGGTACCCCTTTGCCCCTTTAAAGTACCTTAGGCTATTCATGCCACTTTGGTGCCACTTTGCCACAGTCTAAGTACCTTGGAGCTCTTTGGTTGTTCTGATGATTGCTGCTTAGAAGTTTCATCAAAATTGAGAATAAAACCCCAATTCTGTAGCGAAAAATAGGCTTCAAATACGTCCCCCATTGACTTTAAAGGGAACCGTAAATCGA
This sequence comes from Rhinatrema bivittatum, assembly GCF_901001135.1. Taxonomy (NCBI): domain Eukaryota; kingdom Metazoa; phylum Chordata; class Amphibia; order Gymnophiona; family Rhinatrematidae; genus Rhinatrema; species Rhinatrema bivittatum. Next base: position 266,582,701 of record NC_042620.1, on the reverse strand, counting down.
ATGCATGTATCAATGTATCAGGGTCTCCACTTAATGAATGCAACGTATTTGCCTGCCGACGAATACGAATACCGAATTGGACAAATCCATACCCTCTGCACATCCCTATTGGCCAGTGTTGGAAACAGGATGCTGGGCTTGATGGACCCTTGGTCTGACCCAGTATGGCTCTGTATTTGCCCTGTGGTCTGTATCACAGTCAGACTAAGAAAATAATAACACTGGCTATGTCTTTTGTGAAATAATGAGGAGCTGTATAACAAATAACAAATAAAACAAAATACATATAATATCAGCACAATAAGCAAAAGTAATTGCCCCAACTAAAAGGATATAATTATATACAAAAATCTAGCAGAAGCTGTCACCTTTCCTGAAAAGGTTGTCTCCTTGGCCCCCCAGATGGGTGAATCAGTCAAGCAAGTTCTCCTTTGGATACAGATCAATGATGGAGATCCGTATCATCAGTTCTTTGCGGGGAATCTGGCTAGAGTTTGAGGTACTGGGAATTTATGCCCCTTGGGATAGGACATGCACTGCCTAGACTTCTTTGTGTAGCCTTTCCTGATATATTGCCAAACTACAGATAAGAAAATCTTTCTGCATATATACTCTAAAATGGTTGACTTCTTGTTTTTTGTCCACTGCTTATAATCACCATATTCCATTCCTTTCCTTCCTGGGCAATTGCCAGGTGTTTGACCTTTAAACTTACAGGCTTCTTTGTGTGAAGAGGGCCAATGGGGAATCTGTGAAGGGGAGAAGGCAGGGGAATCTGTGAAGGCAGGGGTATTTTGTGAAGGGAGGCCATGGGCTGCGTCTAGCAGAAGCAGGGTGAAAGGGATGGTGACTGCCTGTGTGCATACTGACCTTGTAAGTATGAAGCAAATCTGTTTCTTAGTGATACAAAACTATAACTATATGACAGTATTATTTTCTCATAAAAGACATAATTATACACACAGATACACCAAGCCTATGCAATAAAATATAGCATGCATGCTAAAGCCATCTTGTGCACACAAAAAATATTGTGCTATGCAGAAATTACTTACCATGCAAGGTAAAAGGATCTGAAAACACATTAGCATGAGTATACAAAAATGTGCATGTCTATTAATGGAAATAAAAGAACATCATATGCAACTGTCTACTGAGCTTATACTAAATCTTGTGATATGCTCATCCCCCACTCTATTTAGTAGGGATGTGAATCGTTTTTTAACGATTAAAATTATCGTCCGATAATTTTAATATCGTCTTAAATCGTTATAGAACACGATACAATAGAAATTCTAACGATTTATCGTTAAAAATCGTTAAATCGTGTTAGTGCGCACTAACGGGAGTTAGTGCGCACTAACTCGAGTTAGTGCGCACTAACTGAAAATGATACAAATTGACACTTTCCAGGTCAGTAAAGGTCAGTTAGGAATGAATATGTGTTCCTATTGGCTGGCTGCCCTCTTATCTATTGATGTTAACCAGGTTCCCACTGAGGTGATGGTTGGGGGGATGGGAAATGGAAATGGAAACTCAGGAACACTAACAGAAAATGATACAAATTATTGACACTATCCAGGTCAGTAAAGGTCAGTTAGGAATGAATATGTATTCCTATTGGCTGGCTGCCCTCTTATCTATTGATGTTACCAAGGTTCCAACTGAAGTGATGGTTGGGGGGATGGGAAATGAAAACTGTTGGTAGTTGACAAAAAAAGTAATGTGATCAGTCAATATGACTAGAACCTGTGCCCTATTCCTGATACCAGGGGTGTTGTGATCTTCCTGCACTCAGTGCCCTATCCCTGATACCAGTGTGAGACAGCTCCCTCCCTGCATTACTAGTGAGAGGCTGGCTTCACAGACAGGAGGGAGCTGCCTGACCCTCACTCCTGACTTCCCCCATGTCCCAGCTAGTGAATGGTGTGTGGGTGAGGGGGGGGGGGGGGAGGATGGTGAAGTCTGAGACAGCTCCCTCCCTGCATTACTAGTGAGAGGCTGGCTTCACAGACAGGGGGGAGCAGCCTGACCCTCACTCCTGACTTCCCCCATGTCCCAGCTAGTGAATGGTGTGTGGGTGAGGGGGGGGGGGGGGGATGGTGAAGTCTGAGACAGCTCCCTCCCTGCATTACTAGTGAGAGGCTGGCTTCACAGACAGGGGGGAGCTGTCTGACCCTCACTCCTCCGGGGTATTGTGATCTTCCTGCACACAGTGCCCTATCCCTGATACCAGGGGTGTTGTGATCTTCCTGCACGCAGTGCCCTATCCCTAATACCAGGGGTGTTGTGATCTTCCTGCACACAGTGCCCTATTCCTGATACCAGGAGTGTTGTGATCTTCCTGCATGCAGTGCCCTATCCCTGATACCGGGATGTGTGCAAGAAGATCCCAACACCCCCGGTATCAGGAATAGGGCACTGTGTGCAGGAAGATCACAACACCCCCGGTATTAGGGATAGGGCACTGTGTGCAGGAAGATCATAACACTCCTGGTATTAATAGGGATAGGGCACTGTGTGCAGGAAGATCACAACACCCCTGGTGCCAGGGTTAGGGCACTGTGTGCAGGAAGATCACAACACTCCTGGTATTAATAGGGATAGGGCACTGTGTGCAGGAAGATCACAACACTCCTGGTATTAATAGGGATAGGGCACTGTGTGCAGGAAGATCACAACACTCCTGGTATTAATAGGGATAGGGCATTGTGTGCAGGAAGATCACAACACTCCTGGTATTAATAGGGATAGGGCACTGTGTGCAGGAAGATCACAACACTCCTGGTATTAATAGGGATAGGGCATTGTGTGCAGGAAGATCACAACACCCCTGGTGCCAGGGTTAGGGCACTGTGTGCAGGAAGATCACAACACTCCTGTTATTAATAGGGATAGGGCACTGTGTGCAGGAAGATCACAATACCCCTGGTATCAGGGTTAGGGCAGAAGTTCTAGTCACATTAACTGATCACATTACTTGTTTTGTCAAGCTACCAACTGTTTCCATTTCCCATCCCCCATATACTGTCAGTGGGAAGCTTGGTAACATGAATAAATAAGAGGGCAGCCAATAGGAATACATATTCATTCCTAAACTGACCTTAACTGACCTGAAAAGTGTCAAATTGTATCATTTTCAGTTAGTGTGCACTAACTCCCAGTTAGTGCGCACTAATCGGAAAAAACGATTTTTAACGATTTTTTAACTAAAAAATCGTGCTTAACACGATTTCTTGCCCTGCCACACGATTTCTATCGTTAAGACGATATGGAAAACGATTCACATCTCTAATAGAATTCATTTAGTCTTTCCATTATGGCCTTGTCTTCCCTAAGTGCCCTTTTTGCTCCTTCATCATTGGACTCCCTCACAGACTTCCTGCTTCCTACTGCCTACATGAAAACATTTTATTATGACTTTTTGACTATATGGAAAGCTTCTTTTCAGTTTCTCTTGTTGCCTCCCCTATCAATGTTTGCATCAAATTTGCAAATACTTACACTTTTTTCTTTTCTTTTTTTTCATTTGGATTCTTTTTCTATTTTTTGAAAGAAGTTCTTTTGGCTGCAATAGCTTCTTTTACCTCATGTTTTAACCATTCCAGTGACATTTCGCCTTCCTTCTACCTTTTTTAATACATGGAATCCTCGTGGTCTGGGCTTCCAAAATGGTATTTTTAAACAATGCTCATGCCTGATGTAAGCTCCTAACTTTTTCAACTGTACCTTTTACTTTTTATCTATTTTCCTCAGTTTATCAAAATCTCCCTTTTGAAAGTTAAATGCTAGAACAGTAGTTTGCCTTAATGTCTTCCCTCTACTTATTCAGTCAAATTTGATTGTGTTATGATCAACATTGCCAAATGGCTCTACTACTGTTATATTTCACACCAAATAGAATGTTCTACAATTAGAGTCATGATTCGGGTCCTGGCTGGGTTCAGGGGGCACCACCCTAGGAGTGGCACATTACTGAAGGGCAAGGCTTGAGCTGGTTTTCCTCCTATCCAGCTCCCTTCCCCACAGGCTAGGCTCTTAGGTTCTGGGGGCCAGAAGGCCTTGGCTGCAGCGGCAATACATCATAGCTGGACAGACTGGGTGCAGATACAGACTGGAACTGGAACAGGAATAGCAATTGAATGCATGTAAGGACTGAAACTGGAAACAAAACTGAGTACAGGAAAGGACTGGAAGTGAGTGCAAGTTTGAACAGGAACTGGAATTGAACTGAATACAGGTAAGGACTGGAACTTGAACAGGAACTGAATGCACATAAATACTGAAACTGGAAATGGAACTGAGTGCAGGTACATAAGAACATAAGAACATGCCATACTGGGTCAGACCAAGGATCCATCAAGCCCAGCATCCTGTTTCCAACAGTGGCCAATCCAGGCCATAAGAACCAGGCAAGTACCCAAAAACTAAGTCTATTTCATGCTACTGTTGCTAGTAATAGCAGTGGTTATTTTCTAAGTCAACTTAATTAATACAGGTAATGGACTTCTCCTCCAAGAACTTCCCCATAGGGCAGTTGTTCCATCCTCTTTATCATTTTGGTCGCCCTTCTCTGTACCTTCTCCATTGCAACTATATCTTTTTTGAGATGCGGCGACCAGAATTGTACACAGTATTCAAGATGCAGTCTCACTTGGAGCAATACAGAGGCATAATGACATATTCTGTTTATTCACCATTTCCTTTCTAATAATTCCCAAAATTCTATTTGCTTTTTTGACTGCCGCAGCACACTGACCCGCCGATTACAATGTGTTATCTACTATGACACCTAGATGTCTTTCTTGGGTGCTAGTTCCTAATATGGAACATAACATTTAGGCCGATACAGAAAAACGTGCAGGAGAGTGGGCAAGCGCCATATTGCAATACTCGTTGCAAAATGGCGCCGCCCGTATGGCCATATTGCCATACTGCAAAATGGCGCCGGCCGTATGGCCGTATGGCCGGCGCCATTTTGCATTATGGCAACACGATTCGAGTGCAGGAGGTCGTTCCCGGACCCCCGCTGGACTTTTGGCAAGTCTTGTGGGGGTCAAGAGGCCCCCCCAAGCTGTCCAAAAGTCCCTGGGGGTCTAGCGGGGGTCTGGGAGCGATCTCCTACGCTCGTGACGTCGGGGGACAGGAACCAAAATGGCGCCGGCGCCATTTCTATCAAATGCACCCGTGGCCCGAGAGTGCAACATCACACCGGGACCCCCGCACTGGACCCCAGGTAATTTAAGACATTTTGGGGGGGTTCGGGAGGGTGGGAGATTTATTTTAAAGGGTCGGGGTGGGTTTTAGGGTTGTTTTAGTGTGCCGGTTTTCCCGCCCTCCCCCTTCCCCTTCTCCCGATTTACGATTTTTGACGATAAATCGGGGGAATTCCTATTATAAATCGCCTCTAACGATTTTTGACGATTTAAAATATATCGGACGATATTTTAAATCATCAAAAAATGATTCACATCCCTAATTGCCACCCAGTGGAATTCCACCTTTATGAAGCTCGAGAGGTTAGTGGAGCTGCAGACACCCCTTCATGAACTTTCTGGTACAATGGACATAGGTGTGCATAATCCCCTAGGGCATCATGATTGGTTAGTCATTAGAGATGTGCAATCGTTTATCACGAATTAGGCAATTTCGGGGCACCGAACCCTGCAACGGATTTTCCCCGAACTTCAGGGAAAATCCGTTTTTCGGGTTTGTACGGGGGGAGGGGCACATTTTATTTTTTTAAATTAAAAACCACCGCAAGCATTACAATTAACATACATACAACCCCCCCTCCCCCCACCATCCCAATCCCTCCCTATAATTTACTAACATCCCAGATGGTCCAGCGGGGTCCTGCGAGCAATTTGTCCCTCCGTGCCCAGCATGCCTCCCTCGCTCGAAATAGCGCCGATAGCCTCTGACCTATGTCCCTACAAGAGTTTGACCTCGATTGCTGTGCCTATCCATCCAGGCCTTATGTCCCTAGCTGGGCTTGACCTCTGTCCTCAAATGCTGTGCATGTTTGTCCAGACCTTATGTCCCTACAAGGGTTCGATTGCTTTGCCTGTTCGTCCAGGCCTTATATCCCTATATGGGCTTGACCTCTGTCCTCAATTGCTGTGCCTGTCTGTCCAGGCCTTATGTCCCTATGTGAGCTTGACCTCTGTCCTCAATTGCTGTGCCTGTTCATCCAGGCCTTATGTCCCTAGGTGGGCTTGACCATTGTCCTTGAATGCAGTGCCTGTCTGTCCAGGCCTTATGTCCCTACTAGGGGATGACCTTTGTCCTCAATTGCTGTGCCTGTTCGTCCAGGCCTTATGTCCCTACAAGGGTTTGACCTCGATTGCTGTGCCTGTCTATCCAGGCTTTTTGTCCCTACTAGGGCTTGACCTCTGTCCTCGATTGCTGTGCCTGTTTGTCCAGGCCTTATTTTTCTACAAGGGTTTGACCTTGATTGCTGTGCCTGTCCGTCCAAGCATTATGGCGTAGGTGAGTTTGACCACTATCCTCTATTGCTGTGCCTGTCCATCCAGGCCTTATGTCTCTATGAGGGCTTGACCTCTGTCCTCGATTGCTGTGCATGTCCGTCCAGGCCTTATGGCACTAGGTGGGCTTGACCTCTGTCCTCAAATGCTGTGCCTGTTTGTCCAGGCCGTATGTCCCTAGGTGGGCTTGACCTGTGTCCTCGATTGTTGTACCTGTTCATCCAGTCCTTATGTCCCTAGGTGGGCTTGACCACTGTCTTCGATTGCTGTGCCTGTCCATCCAGGCCTTATGTCCCTATGAGGGCTTGACCTCTGTCCTCGATTGCTCTGCATGTCCGTCCAGGCCTTATGGAACTAGGTGGGCTTGATCTCTGTCCTCAAATGCTGTGCCTGTTCATCCAGGCCGTATGTCCCTATGTGGGCTTGACCTGTGTCCTCGATTGCTGTACCTGTTCATCCAGTCCTTATGTTCCTAGGTGGGCTTGAACACTGTCTTCAATTGCTGTGCCTGTCTATCCAGGCCTAATATCCCTACATCAGCTTGACCTCTGTCCTCGATTGCTGGGCTGTTCATCCAGGCCTTATGTCCCTAAGTGGGTTTGACCTCTGTCCTCTATTGCTGTGCCTGTCGTCTAGGCCTTATGTCTCTAGGTGGGCTTGACTTCTGTCCTCGTATTGATGTGCCTGTTTGTCCAGGCCTTATGTTTCTACAAGGGTTTGACCTCGATTGCTGTGCCTGTCTATCCAGGCCTTTTGTCCCTACTAGGGCTTGACCTCTGTCCTCGATTGCTGTGCCTGTTTGTCCAGACCTTATGTTTCTACAAGGGTCTGACCTTGATTGCTGTGCCTGTCCGTCCAAGCATTATGGCCATAGGTGAGCTTGACCACTATCCTCTATTGCTGTGCCTGTCCATCCAGGCCTTATGTCCCTATGAGGGCTTGACCTCTGTCCTCGATTGCTGTGCATGTCCATCCAGGCCTTATGGCCTAGGTGGGCTTGACCTCTGTCCTCGATTGCTGTGCCTGTCCATCCAGGCCTAATATCCCTACGTGGGCTTGACCTCTGTCCTCGATTGCTGGGCTGTTCATCCAGGCCTTATGTCCCTAGGTGGGCTTGACCTCTGTCCTCGTATTGCTGTGCCTTTACATCCAGGCCTTGTGTCCCTAGGTGGGCTTGACCTCTGTCCTCGATTGCTGTGCCTGTCCATCCAGGCCTTATGTCCCTATGTGTGCTTGACCTCTTTGCTCAATTGCTGTGCCTGTTCGCCCAGGCCTTATGTCTCTGTGTGGGCTTGACCTCTGTCCTCGATTGCTGTAACTGTCCATCCTGGCTTTATGTCCCTACAAGGGCTTGACCTCTGTCCTCAATTGCTGTGCCTGTCCATCCAGGTTTATGTCTTTAGGTTGGCATGACCTCTGTCCTCGATTACTGTGCCTGTTCATCCAGGCCTTATGTCCCTAGGTGGGCTTGACTTCTGTCCTCATATTGGTGTGCCTTTCCGTCCAGGCCTTGTATCCAGTCTTAACGGCTGAACCTTCATTGCCATGGGAAACCTCAGTCTCTGGCAATTCAAATTATTAATCCTTCACAGCATGGATCCTTAAATAAAACAAACAGTTTTCTTTAGTTTCAAGGCAGAGAAGAGAACTTCCTCCATCTTGCTTATGAAGTCATGACTCCAGGTCACCATGCTTTGAATGCGCGTGCTCCACTCTAGGGGCCATCCCATTCCTGGAAGCCCTTTCTTGCTCAAAGGAAAGGGAACTCTCTCTGGGTTTAGCCAGCCTGTATCTACCCTCTGACCTATGTTGAACCGCTGTTTACATGGAAACCTCCTCCACCTCGGCCTTGAAAATTTTCATTTTTATATCTGCTATCTCCACCAGATTTTAAAAGACCAGCGAGAGCTCACTAGATGCCAACGGAAACACTCTACTCTATAGGCAAACCCATTCTAGGGAGCCCTTTCCTACACAATGGAAAGGGAACTCTCCCCGGGTGTAGCCAGCCTGTATCTACCCTCTGCTTCTATGCCTTGCTGCTATAAACCAGATGACTCACTTAACACCTTGTGGTGTTCTTTCCACTATCATGGTTCCTCATTGTGTTGGTGCTAGTCGTTCTGCTTGCTATGTTCCCCCTTCATTGTGCTGTAAGATGTTGATGCCACTTGTCTTGCCGCTTTGCCTGTCGTGCTGCCTTCGAGGGTTCATGCATCTCTTATCAGTGCTCACTCTCTTTTGAAGCTGTGGTGTGTTTTTGACACTCTCGCTGATGCTTTGCACCTCTATTAAAACACTCTTCTTGCCACTCCTGGTACCCCTTTGCCCCTTTAAAGTACCTTAGGCTATTCATGCCACTTTGGTGCCACTTTGCCACAGTCTAAGTACCTTGGAGCTCTTTGGTAGAGATGTGAATCGGAACCAGAATCGGATCCGATTCTGGTTCCGATTCACATCTCTACTCTTTGGTTGTTCTGATGATTGCTGCTCAGAAGTTTCATCAAAATTGAGAATAAAACCCCAATTCTGTAGCCAAAAATAGGCTGCAAATACGTCCCCCATTGACTTTAAAGGGAACCGTAAATCGAAAGCATGTATCAATGTATCGGGGTCTCCACTTAATGAATGCAACGTATTTGCCTGCCGACGAATACGAATACCAAATCGGACAAATCCGTACCCTCTGCACATCCCTATTGGCCAGTGTTGGAAACAGGATGCTGGGCTTGATGGACCCTTGGTCTGACCCAGTATGGCTCTGTATTTGCCCTGTGGTCTGTATCACAGTCAGACTAAGAAAATAATAACACTGACTATGTCTTTTGTGAAATAATGAGGAGCTGTATAACAAATAACAAATAAAACAAAATACATATAATATCAGCACAATAAGCAAAAGTAATTGCCCCAACTAAAAGGATATAATTATATACAAAAATCTAGCAGAAGCTGTCACCTTTCCTGAAAAGGTTGTCTCCTTGCCCCCCAGATGGGTGAATCAGTCAAGCAAGTTCTCCTTTGGATACAGATCAATGATGGAGATCCGTATCATCAGTTCTTTGCGGGGAATCTGGCTAGAGTTTGAGGTACTGGGGATTTTATGCCCCTTGGGATAGGACATGCACTGCCTAGACTTCTTTGTGTAGCCTTTCCTGATATATTGCCAAACTACAGATAAGAAAATCTTTCTGCATATATACTCTAAAATGGTTGACTTCTTGTTTTTTGTCCACTGCTTATAATCACCATATTCCATTCCATTCCATCCTGGGCAATTGCCAGGTGTTTGACCTTGAAACTTATAGGCTTCTTTGTGTGAAGAGGGCCAATGGGGAATCTGTGAAGGGGAGAAGGCAGGGAAATCTGTGAAGGCAGGGGTATTTTGTGAAGGGAGGCCATGGGCTACGTCTAGCAGAAGCAGGGGGAAAAGGGATGGTGACTGCCTGTGTGCATACTGACCTTGTAAGTATGAAGCAAATCTGTTTCTTAGTGATACAAAACTATAACTATATGACAGTATTATTCTCTCATAAAAGACATAATTATACACACAGATACACCAAGCCTATGCAATAAATTATAGCATGCATGCTAAAGCCATCTTGTGCACACAAAAAATATTGTGCTATGCAGAAATTACTTACCATGCAAGGTAAAAGGATCTGAAAACACATTAGCATGAGTATACAAAAATTTGCATGTCTATTAATGGAAATGAAAGAACATCATATGCAACTGTCTACTGAGCTCATACTAAATCTTGTGATATGCTCATCCCCCACTCTATTTAGTAACCGCGAACTAACTAGATAATATTTACAAGTTGTTAGGACCTGGTGTTAACTTAATAACATAGGCATGTTATAGTTAGTGCCCAGTTGTCCTTTGGAGTAATTTTGTATCAGCCCTTATAAGTCAGAAAATATGCACAATGTTCTGCATGGGAACAGATGTAAATGTTCACACATACATTTAAGTGCATACTTTTTTTTAAGTATACATTTGAATGGTTACCCCACCCTATTATTTCAAGATAGGTAAAATTTCTTTTGTACATACATTTAATTATACAACTCCTGGGGTAATTTTCAAAAAGGCCTACTGTTTATAAACATGTAAAATGGAATTTTATGCATGTATATGTTTTTGAAAATTCAGTTCATACTTTTGAAAACCCAAATGTATTCACATAGGTCCAATCCCCTCCCTACGCTGTCCCTGGGAACACCTCCAGTTAAACTTATGCAAATAAAGGATATACGTGCTCAAGGTTACCTACATATCAGGTGGGCAATTTAAAAACAAGCCATTTCTATGAGTAAAGCACTGTTTTACCATGGAAATGCCTTTGAAAATTACCCTCTTAAAATCCCTTCTTGTTTACTCCTGATATCTTTTATTATATCTCTCAGTTTACAGAAAAATAAACTATTTCTAAATTTAAGCCACTTTCTTAAGAAATATTTTTCCTACTTTAGTCAGAAAGTGAACCTTCTTGTGGCCCTGGATTATTCTTTTACTTATTTAATATCCAAGCTAATAAAAGTTACTAGGGGTGTGCATTCGGATTGACCGCATTAGTAAAACGCTACTCATATTTTTTTTTAACTTAAAAAATTGATTCGACATAAATGATCGGATTTCCCACATATCCAACATAGATATGTTGGATATGTGGGAAATCGCGATTGTTGAGCCAAAATAAAAATATAAACCCCCTCACCCTCCTTAATCCCCCCCCCCAGACTTACCACAACTCCCTGGTGATCGAGCGAGGAGTGAGGACGTCATTTCTGCAATCCTTGGCGAGAAGCATGTGACGTTGCGGCACGTCGAGTGACGCCGGCGTCACGTGATTCCCGGCGAGTTCGCGCCGGACGGCTCGTTCGGCCCAAAAAGAACTTTTGGCCAGCTTGGGGGGGTCAGGAGGCCAAGGATTGCAGAAATGACGTCCTCACTCCTCGCTCGATCACCAGGGAGTTGTGGTAAGTCTGGGGGGGGGGATTAAGGAGGGTGAGGGGGTTTAAATTTTTTTTTTGCACATATGTACATATACCCAACTCATTGGATTTTTTTTTATGTCCATATTGGCCGCAAGTGGGACCCCCTTTCGGACATAAGAAATATGAACATAAAATTTTGCTCTGCACATCCCTGAAAGTTACCCTATTTACTAGGGATGTGAATCGTTTTTGAACGATTAAAATATCGTCAGATAATTTTAAAATCATCCAAAATCGTTAGATACACGACACAATACAAATGCCCCGGATTTATCGTCAGGGGCATTTGTATTGTATAGTTAAATAGGGCGTGGGAAAACCGGCACACCAAAAAAACCCTAAAACCCACCCGAACCTTTAAAACAAATCCCCCACCCTCCCGAACCCCCCGCAAAATGTTTTAAATTACCTGGGGTCCGGTGGGGGGGTCCGGACGCGATCTCCTCCCGCTCTCTGGCCAACGCTGCGTTGAGAAATGGCGCCGGTGGCCCTAGCTTTGTTGGGCAAGTTACGCCTGCTTGAAGCAGGCGTAACTTGTGCGCGCCGTCCCGGCATCCCCCGGCACAGACCGCAGTGCCGGGGGATTTGGGACCGCCCTCCCGGCCCGCCCCCGAACCGTCACCACTCCCCCGGACCCACCCCGGACCGCCCTTGCCACTGGACATGCCCCCGGACACGCCCCCTCCCGTCCCTTTTAGGAAGCCCCAGGACTTACGCACGTTCCGGGGCTTTGTGTGCGCCGGCGGCCTATGCAAAATAGGCGTGCCGGCACGCGAGTGCCCTGCGCCCGTAAATCCGGGAGGATTTACCCGCGCAGGGGTTTTAAAATCTACCCCACAGTGTTTTTTTTTTCGTCCGGCCCGATCATGGTTTTGTTTATCGGCTGAGCCCGAGCCGATAAACAAAAAACCCACCACAACCCTTTATGTGAGGGAGCACTGGATGGCCGGCACCCTCTTTAAAATGGCGCAGGCCATCCAGTGCTCCTACCATGTGACAGGGGCCGGCCAATGGCACGGATACCCTATCACATGGTAAGGGCAAAGGGCCATCGGCGCCATTTTGATTAGTGGCAGCCGACGGCCCAGGAGCGGGAGATCGCTCCCGGGACCCCCACTGGACCACCAGGTACCTGTAAAATGTTTTTGGGAGGGTTGGGAGGGTGGGGGAAGCTAAGGGATTAGTTTTAAAGGGTCGGGGAGGGTTTAGGGTTTATTTTTGTGTGCCGTTTTTCCCGCTCTCCCCAAAGCGATAAGAGAACCCCCACGAACAATATTGTGGGGTTTTCCTATCGTTTTGGGGGATCCCCTGATTTCTGATTTCACATCCCTATACGACATAGCCAGGTGGAAAGCACAGAGTCAAGAATTGTTGGTAGAGGAGAAGGGTACACATAGGAGTGACGTCCAATGGGCAGAGTGCACAATGTGTAGAGAGAGATAAGAGAGGAGAGGTAGTGAGGTGCTGTAGAGTGAAGGCATTTGTAGGTGAGAAAGAGGGGCAAGAACTGTATATGAGAATGGATAGGCAGTTAATGTAGTGACTTCAGAAGAGGGGTTATGTGAGCATAGCGACTTTGGTGAAAGATAAGTCAATGCTGAGAAATTAGGACAGATTGCAGTGGAGAGAGATGACTTGCCAGGAGATCTGTGAGGAACAGGTTGCAATAGACTCAGCAGGAGGAGATGAGAGAATGGATAATTATTTGTATTTACTCTATTTGATTTTAAAAAATGCTTTCTTAAAAAGGAACTAATCTTAAAGTGAAATAGCTGTAGGTCCTGTTTTTCTCCACTCAGTAAAGAATCTAGATGTTTCCTGAGAATTCTCTTTATCGACACCTGATTGGGTTACTTGGCCACTGGCCAGATCTTGAGTTCTCCAACCAACCAGAAGGTTGCATTATTACTTTGTCAATACAAACTATTTTCTTAGTTGAATGATAGCCAATCCGTGAGCTGGGTCAAGGAGGCAGCATTTTCTCCTAGTCAATAAAGAAGCTGAGGCAAGCTCTGGAGAGGTGCTTCAGGCTGCTGCTCTTGCTTTGGCCTTTTAGCAGTGACTCTTATTACTGTTGCTCACTGAGCACTGTAGCTTTAGGAAATCTACCCAGTATTTTTCAGAAACAGGTAAAGTATTATTTAATTAAACAAACCAGAAACCACTGAAGCAAAATTTGTAAAGGCTGGGTGAGCATTCATTGTACATTCTCTCATTTCCTCCTGCTGCAATACTATTAGAAATTAAGTAATCTGTAATTATTCTGCTGTTTCTTTTTCTTTTTACACATTCCCAGGTATTTGAACAAAGACTCATAGGTCCTAGGAAAGGAATCAACTGTCACATCACAGACTGTAAAATCTCTAGAACAGTAAGAGATGTGTTTCTCTTTTTGTGTGTCTATATTTGTAGTCACATATATTTTGACTAGTGAGAAAAATGTTCCGATTAGAGCAAAAAAGATAAATATATTTGATATTTGGGCGTTTAACTAAGCATTTAAAAGGTTCAGACTGGAAAAAATGCCCATGATATTTGTTGAAGTTATAGTTAAGCTCTGAAAAGAAAGGAACTAGGACAAAGCAAAAACCACACGTGCTACATGTAGACTGGACATTACATCTGTACATTGGAAAAACTACTGAAAAATATTTACTGTATTTCCGGGTGATTTTTTCAGTGATTTCAGTGACTGTAACTTTATACAACAGTGCAACTTATATACTGTCACAATCCCTCTCTCTCTCTCTCAGCCTGTGCTGTTAACCTCGTTGTACAAACAGGTATCAAAAGGTGTGTCTTAAACAAAGGTGCGACTTATCTACCAACCTTTTCAAAATGGCAATTTATAGGGGTGCGACTTATACATTTGTGTGACTTATACACCAGAAAATATAGTATTCATTTTCACTAGATATATTCCATGAACTCAGAGCAATTCCTAAAGCTCTGAGGTTATGAAATATATTTAGTGGAAATGAATAAAAATTTGCTTTATCATATTGTGATATGATAAAGTGAATGCATAGTCACATGCTACAACATTTTGCATATATGAATTCCTTGGTATATGTGTATTATTCATATGAAATGTTATTGAAATTGCATTGGTTGAAAATGTAAACATTCTGAATGAATTGTTTGTTTACAGTATGGAAAATATTTTTCCAATTAAGTTTGTCCCACATTAATGTCTTAAACATTACAAGCAAAATGATATAGAATTTTTTGCGAAGTTTGTTAGAAATTTCTACAAATTACTTACTTGTTAATAAATATACAATCTTTAAAAAAATTACTTATGTGTGAATATTTGAATAAAAAATATAAAAGATGAATGGAAATTAGAAAATTCCTGCTTTCAGCCAACTTACAACATTTTAAAACGACTTCCTGTTTTATCACCATTAAACAAATTCAAAAAGCATAGTTATACATTATTAAATGATATCAGATTTTTCTAATCAGCTCAAGTAGATGTTTTATGAAACATAACTGACTATGGATTTTTTTGTATTTCCTTAATTTTTGTTTAGGACTTTTACTGGCATGTATACTACAGCTTTTTTTTTTTACTTCAAAATGTTTTTATTATTAAGAGAAAGAGACATAACTTTGCAGCACAAACAAAGAAGGTATTGGGCAGGAATCCCTCCCACTCGTCATATAACAAATAGGCCAAGCTATGCAGAATTATAACATCAGAACTATGCACAATTTCCATTTTCATTTTCTCCCCCCTCCCCCCCCCACACACATTTCCTCCTGGCCCACCCTCCCACCCACCCAGTTTAGAAGCTGTTCATTTATTTATTTATTTATTTAAAACCTTTTCTGTACCGTCGTTAAGTTAAATAACCATCACAATGGTTTACAGCAGGACACGATAAAGAGAAATATGGGTGGTGTAGATTACAAATTACTCATGTGCCATCATAGTAAGGTAACAATTTAAAATAATAAACTATGGGGTAGATTTTCAAAAACGGCGCGTTCGTGTACTTTTGTTGGCGCTCCAGGCGCCAACAAAAGTACGCGGGATTTTAGTAGATACGCACGCAGCCGCGTGTATCCGCTAAAATCCTGGATCGGCGCGCGCAAGGCTGCCTATTCCGTATAGCCGGCGCGCGCCGAGCCACGCAGCCTGCCGCCGTTCCCTCCAAGGCCACTCCGAAATCGGAGCGGCCTCGGAGGGAATTCGCTAACGCCCTCCCCTCACCTTCCCTTGCCTTCCTCTACCTAACCCACCTCCCCGGCCCTGTCTAAACCCCCCCACTACCTTTGTTGGGGGATTTACGCCTCCCAGAGGGAGAAGTAAATCCCCGCGCACCAGCGGGCTGCTGGCGCGCCTAGACGTGGCCCAGGGGCGGTTCCGGAGGGCGCGGCTATGCCCCCGGACCGCCCCGGGCCGAAACCACGCCCCCGGGCCCGCCCCCGAAACGCCGCGTCCCTCCCCGAAAATGGCGCGCCGCTCGGCCCCGCCCCCGAAACGCCCCCTCGGAAAACCCCGGGACTTACGCGAGTCCCGGGGCTCTGCGCGCGCAGGTAGGCCTATTGAACATAGGCGCACCGGCACGCAGGGCCCTGCTCGCGTAAATCCGGGCGGATTTACGTGAGCAGGGCTCTTAAAATCCGCCCCTAAGTGTGTAAGTTAAACCTTATTGTTAAGAACAAATTAGGCAGTTTGATTTTAACATTAATATGCTTATGTAGGTTACTAATAACTTCTAGCTTGGTGCATCCTTATCTATCAACTATTTTTCTCCTTTTCTTTATCTTTATAAAATGCTTGTTTAAAAAGCCAGGTTTTCAGATTAGTTTTGAATAATTTCTGTTCATATGTTTATTTTGTCTCAGTTGTTACCCTGTTCGATGTAAACCGATCTGATATGGTTATCACCATGAAGTTCGGTATAGAAAAAGTGTTAAATAAATAAATAAATAAATAGTCTTATTTCGAGTGGCATGGTGTTCCAGAGTACGGAACCAGCCAGTGACAGTGCTCTTTCACTTACTTGCATGAGATGTGCTGATTTGACAGAGGGGACAGTTAGTAGAGCTTTATTTGCAGATCTCAGATTTCTTTGTGGTACGTGCATGCGCAGTGCCGTGTTAAGCCAGTCGGCTTTTTCATCGTGGATTAGTTTATGGATTATACAAAGTGCTTTATATTGTATTCTTTGTTCAAGTGGAGTTCGGCAAGTGTTCCTGTAATATGGTCACTCTTTTTTTGCCTGTCAAAACTCTGGCAGCGGAGTTTTACAATATTTGCAGAGGCCGAATTGTAGATTGAGGTAGTCCTAAAAGCAGGGAGTTACAATAATCTGTGCTAGCATATATCATTGCTTGTAGAACTGTGCGAAAATTGTTAATCGTTAGTAGAGGTTTTAGTCTTCTCAGGATCATTAGTTTTGCATATCCTTCTTTTATTTTCTGTGAGATGTGTTGTTTCATGTTTAGCTCAGGGTCAATTATTACTCCTAGATTCCTAACTTTTATTGCTAACTCGGCGGTTTGAATATTTTTTATTGTGAATGTTGGTTGTGTGTGGTGTGTGTTTTTACATTCTAGGTGTAAGAATTCAGTTTTGTCAATGTTTATTACCAGTTCCATCTGGTAATACCCAAACATGTCCAGAGAATACAGATATTGTTGGGCAATAAAACAACCTTAAGCATTTAAGATAAGACTTCTAAGCCTGTGTGGTAAAGCCTGTATGTAAGGATCTCAGATCTGGAGGAAAGTCCGCTGATGTTGAAAAGACGTTTTGGCCGCTTTTCGCTCCATTTGCATCATTATATGAAGGTGGTTCCGCCAGGTCCAGTATGAAGGTGGATCCAAAGACCTCCAGCCGAGAAGGATAATCTTCTACCCCACACAAAAGGCTTTGTGCAGAAGTAGGCACGGACCTTTCCCCTGAAGCAATGTCATAGGGATTTGTCCACGCAACACCAGGTGCATCGAAGGGACTAAGTAAATTCCCAACAATCGGCCATATATTGTACTACCCGTCCCCAAAATACACTGACAAAAGAACATTCCCAAAACATATGAAGCAGTGAGCCTGGTACTGTTTTACATTTCTCGCATAGTTCAGACACCATTGATGCAAAGTGCTTTGCAATGACCGGCGGAATATAAGCTCGCCAGAGAAATTTAAATTGCATCTCCTGGTAATACATGTTAGGCGAAATACCAGAAAGATTGTGAAAACAGACTCTGAGCATGGCTGCTGTTAGAGATACTCGAGGGACTGCATTCCACCGAGCAGTTAGCAAATCACAAATAAGATCCGGGTTGCGCCCCAGTAATTTTTTATAATAATAAGCCAGGTTAGGACTCCTCCGCTTTCCCAAAGCAAAGAAGTCCTCCTGGAGGAGAAAATGCTGAGGCTGGTTCACCTCAAAGGGCAATGAGGCAATGTAATGCCTTATTTGTACATAAGGAAATATCTGAGACCCACGCAGTCCATATTGCGTAATGAGAGACTGGTAGGAGAAGCGCTGCCCCGTCCCATCTAAGATATGACCTAGAGAACTTATGCCCTTAGTGTGCCAATCCCAGAACCCAGCTCTCTGTGAACCCACTGGGAACTCTAAATTCCCCCGTATCAGCAGCCAATATGCACACCATCCAGGTATATTAAGAAACTTGGTAGTCAGTTTCCAAGCACCACATAAGGGAGCAATCAGTGCAGTAAGCAGTGGGGGAAAGGTTAGTTTAGTCGCCTCAGCTTGCAAGACATAACACGGATCCAGGGGAGCAGTCAGTGTTCGTTCCGCCGACATAGCAATATAACTAGAGTCCCCCACGATCCATTCCCAAATGAGACGGAGGGTACTCGCGACATTATATAATCGCATATCCGGCACTTCCAATCCCCCCTGCCCCATCTAACTTTCAGATATGTAAAGGGAATTCTCGCCTTCTCACCACGCCACAAAAAAACTCCCAGCGCACTCTCCAATGTCCGCCGGTCCGTATATTTAAGTAGTAAAGGGAGGTTTTGAAACAAATAAAGCCACTTCGGAAGTAGCAACATCTTAAACAGATTTAATCGCCCCATCAATGAGAGCGGAAGAGGGCACCAAGTAATCATCCGTTCCACCGTAGCCTTCAACAGTGGGAGTACATTACAGGCGTACAGGTTGGAAAGCGTCATCGGCAGATAAATAACCAGATATTTTAGTTTAGAATCCGCCCAAACCAATGGAAAAGGTTTCCCCAGATATCCTGCAGAGAGGCCAGAAATGCTAACGCCTCCGACTTCCCCTGATTCAGTTTAAACCCTGAAAATGCTCCAAAATCTTGAAAAAGATGGAGAAGAGCCGGGAGTGATTGCATCGGGCCAGTCAAGAATGCCAAAATGTCGTCCGCAAAGGCCGCATATTTAAAAGTAGACTTTTGGTAGCGCACCCCTTTGATCGTACGTGTAGCTTGGATAGCTAAGAGCAAGGGTTCAAGCTGCAGTAAGAACAGCAATGGGGAAAGCGGGCACCCTTGTCGCGTACCCCGCTTGACCAGAAAAGAAGCAGACTGCGAATTATTACCAACTATGATAGCTCTAGGATCCGTATATAAAAGCTGAACCACCTGTAAAAAAAACCCGGTAAATCCCATCCAGCCCAAAACATCAAAAAGATAATCCCACTCCACCCGATCGAATGCTTTTTCTGCGTCGAAACTGACCACCAAGTAGGGTTCATTGGCTTGCTGATATAATGCCATGGCGATCAAAACTTTCCTAATATTTGTCACTGCATATCTACGCCGGACAAATCCTACCTGACTCGGTTGGATAAGCATAGGCAGTACCTCTGCTAACCGCTCTGCCATAATCTTTGCCAAGAATTTTTGATCCACATTGAGCAACGAAATTTGGCGGTAGGACTCCGGTTGTAAATGGTCCTTCCCGGATTTAGGAATTAATGTGATGTGCTCTGTGTTCATGTTATCGGGATAGCATTAAACATACTAGTCAGTGGGCTGACAATAGAGTCTATCAGTCTTATAAAACTCGGCCATATAGCCATCTGGGCCCGGTGCCTTATATCGCTTAGCAGTCTTAAAATCAACCGATCCTCCTCTTCCGTAATAGGGTTATCTAGTAGAGATGTGAATCGTGTGCATCTTAACGATCGATTTTGGCTGGGGGGGGGGAGGGAATCGGATCGTCGCGGTTTTGTTTTTTTTAAAATCGTGTAAATCGTAAATCGGGGGAGGGCGGGAAAACCGGCACACTAAAACAACCCTAAAACCCACCCCGACCCTTTAAAATAAATCCCCCACCCTCCCGAACCCCTCCAAAATGTCTTAAATTACCTGGGGTCCAGTGGGGGGTCCCGGTGTAATCTTCCACTCTTGGGCCATGGGTGTGTTAATAGAAATGGCGCCGGCACTACCTTGCCCTGTCATATGACAGGGCAAAGGTGCCATTTTGTATTGCAATACAAAATGGCGCCGGCCGTATGGTGCCGGCCGTATGGCCATATTGCCGTATTGCAAAATGGCGCTGGCCGTATGGCCGGAGCCATTTTGAAATACAGCATAACGATTCAAGTGTAGGAGGTCGCTTCCGGACCCCCACTGGACTTTTGGCAAGTCTTGTGGGGGTCAGGAGGCCCCCCCAAGCTGGCCAAAAGTCCCTGGGGGTCCAGCGGTGGTCCGGGAGAGATCTCCTACGCTCGTGACGTCGGGGGACAGGAACCAAAATGGCGCCGGCGCCATTTCTATTAACACACCCATGGCCCGAGAGTGGAAGATTACACCGGGACCCCCCCACTGGACCCCAGGTAATTTAAGACATTTTGGGGGGGTTCGGGAGGGTGGGGAATTTATTTTAAAGGGTCAGGGTGGGTTTTAGGGTTGTTTTAGTGTGCCGGTTTTCCCGCCCTCCCCCTTCCCCTCCCCCTTCCCCTCCCCCTTCCCCCGATTTACGATTTTTGACGATAAATCGGGGGAATTCCTATTGTATATCGCCTCTAACGATTTTTGACGATTTAAAATATATCGGACGATATTTTAAATCATCAAAAAACGATTCACATCCCTATTATTTAGCCAGAGGTTCTGTTCACTAGTTAAACACGGGAGATTCACAGAGTCACAAAAGCATTCACTAGATACTGGATCCTTGAATTCAGAAGAATAAGGTTTTCCGTTATA
This sequence comes from Rhinatrema bivittatum, assembly GCF_901001135.1. Taxonomy (NCBI): domain Eukaryota; kingdom Metazoa; phylum Chordata; class Amphibia; order Gymnophiona; family Rhinatrematidae; genus Rhinatrema; species Rhinatrema bivittatum. Next base: position 266,562,042 of record NC_042620.1, on the reverse strand, counting down.
CTCCTGGAACGAACGAAGGATTGATGGAGTATCATATTGTATTACACCTTTTGAGGAGTGCAGGGCCGCTATATGTCGAGAAGCTCTATGGGATTTAATTAAATTAGCCATCATTTTACCGGGCTTATTGCCATATTGGAACAGTTGAAATTGATAGTAAGCTAACCCTTTCTTTGCACTTTGATGTAGTAAGGTATTAATAGTGTTATGGAGGGTAAAGTATCTCTCCCGATGAACACCAGAGAGGACCCGCTGGAGCAGAGAGCGAGTCTGATGCAATTGCACACTAAGAGTCAACAGTTGTTTATCGAGAAGTTTTTTTCTGTGCGCTAAATAAGAAATAATATCACCCCTTAATACCATCTTTGTGGTAAACCAAAACAAAACTGGGTCAGCCAGGTGAGCTTCATTAAATTGAAGATATTCAGCTCATTTGGAATGCAAGTGCTCTTGAAAAGCCATATCATTCACCAAAAAATACGGGTATCGCCAGAGCCTTCCAAAAGACTGGTCCAAAGACCAAGCCAGTTCCAACCATATGGGGGCATGGTCGGATACTATCACATCCTCAATATCAGTTGTTGTGATCTTAGAAAAAAGTTGATCACTAACCAAGAGATAATCAATCCGGGATTGAGTTGAGTGGGTTCTAGAAAGTTGTGTGAACACCTTATCCGTCAGATGCAAAATCCTCCAGGGGTCGACTAAATGTAGGGTGTGTTCCAAAAAGCAAATGCCCTTACCTGGAACTATATCCCGAGCAAGCGTACTTGTCCCATCCAAATGAGGATCTTTTCAGAATTAAAGTCTCCCCCCAAAATCATATCATAGTCTAGATATGGTATAAGATAACCATAGAGGTCTTGAAAAAAATCAAAGCGCGGATTGTTTGGTGCATAGAGGTTACAGACTACCACCGGCTGATGATTAATATCAGCTACTAAAATTATATAACGACCCTGAGGGTCCTTAATTTCTGTATGAACCTGTATTGGAATATTTTTGTGAATTAAAATTGCGACACTGGCTGACCTGGTTGTTGCCGAAGCGTAATGCACCTCACCCACCCACTGGCGACACAACTTTTGGTGTTCCGCATCACTAAGATGTGTTTCTTGAAAGGAGACTATATCCGCTGATTTCTTTTTCAAAATAAATAATATTTTTGCGCTTTTTATTGGAGAATTAATGCCACAGACATTCCAAGAAAACACATGACATGGATTAGTAGACATTAATTAAGACATTGAGAGCACAGCATAAAACATAGCAAAGACATCACAATCATTTTTTATGTGAAGGTCTACCCTGCCGAGACCCTCACATGGAAATATGCCAGACAACAGCAAAATCTTAGGCATCCAGAGGAACCGCAGAATTGTCAACCTTCTTGCAGACCATGAGCAGTAAAACCCCTCAATTCCTCGATCACCCCCCACCCCTCTCCCTTTCCCTCTCTAGCCCCAGCCCAATTTTCATTAAGGGCATACCCCACCAAAAACTCCTTAGAGGTGTCCCGGAGATCACCATCTGTGCTAACCGACCCCCCCCCCCCCCTCCCCCCATCCAGCCCCATCCACAGGCTACACATATTCATTAACAATATCGACATGGTCAGGAAACACTGAAGAAAACGTCCAGGCCCCACTCCAACCTTGCCGCACAAAATGCCACAAACTAAGGATGGACCACAAAAGGGCTATTGCCTATTATATGGCTAATTGTTCCAAAGGGAGGCTTTCCCAAGTAGACCGAAAGTCATGCACTTGTTGAGAAGCCTTCCCATGCATTGAGCCACAGGCGGCCACCGAGCTTCCCTCAGCTGTCTAAACGGCAAACAGGCCATACTACGGGTGACCTCCTGGAATTGGAGAAACTACTGTGAAAAAAATATATATATATAATCGAGGTCCTCGAAGTTGGGCCAGGGTTCGGGAGCAAGAAAACTAGTCCCTCTGCCCTAGTGAAACCTGCCCTCGGGGACCGAAGCAAACTCACAGCACCAGACCGCCAGGCCTGTCATTGCGATTCAAGAGATGCCTTCGGGCATTGCAGGAGCATTTTCCCGTTCTTGCACATACTTCTGCGCGTCAGCTGGATCTGTGAACCATTTAACGCCGGATGTCGTGACTACACGTAGTCTTGCTGGGTAAACAATCACCGCTTTCTTTCCCAGGCTGTGCAGCTTGGTACACAACGGCACCATGATTCGCTGCTGTTGAGCCACAGCAGCGGAGAAATCCTGAAATACCAAAATTCTTTGGTTTTCATGTTGTAGCAATATCCCCTTGCGCAGCACACTCAGAATTCCCTCTTTATGGGCGTAATTAAGTACCTTGGCAATCACCACTCTCGGACGAGCATCAACACTTCACTTGGGGCCCAACTGGTAGACTCATTCAACCTGGAAGACGCCGAGGATGGGAGCCAGGTCAAGCACAAGTGGGATCCAATCTTCCAAGAAATTCCCCAGATCACGGTCCGCGATTGAATCCAGCAAACCCACAAAACGGAGATAGGATCGGCGGGCGCAATTCTCGAGGTCTTCTAATTGTTCTGTTTGCCGGCCAACCACGGTCTTGATCGCCTCCATTTCCTGTTGCAAAGTGAGGTGGCCATCTTGGAGATCTGATATCCTTTGCTCAGCTTCAACAAAGCGGTTTTGAAAAGAATGGATAGAGGCGGACAGCTCGGTAAGTTTTGTAGATATCAGGAGTAACTCTGGCCTGAGCATCTCCTGAAACTCCGCTTTAATGTCCACTAGCCCCATTGATGCAGCAGGCTCCGTGAGTCTGTCTTCCTCATCGGCATGCGCGTCGGTAGGCCTCATCTTGTCCTTTTCTTTTTCTTTCTCTTTCTTTTGCTGGCGCGAGGTCATTCTGCCTCAATCGAATTACCCAGCGTTTAGGGAATATGCACCAAGGTTGAAATACACTTAGTTGCCCTGACGCCACTGTGGATGGGGCTAGATGTCAAACGGGGGTGCCGAGAAGGGAATCTTGTGTCCTGTTTCCTCACAGCATCACGTGATCTCCCTACTACAGCTTTAAACTTTGCAATTAGTAGATTACGTGTCTGTTTTTATACATAGGATTCTGTCATAGGAGATAATAAAAGGTGACTGAAATGTTTAGATTTTATGCAGCAAAAGATTTTATTATATTTTCTCTGTAAGCCATGGAAAATATTTGGTAAAAGTGAATAAAAATGTTTCAGTAGTTCTTCTGATGTACAAATATAGAGCCTGGTTTTCAAAGCCCTATGCACGTAAATCAAGAGGATTTACATTAAAGTGGTAAGAGATGCAGGTCAAATCTGGACAAGGCGGAGTCCCAGAGGCCCGGGCGCCAAATGGAACAAGAGGCAGTTACGTGTGCTGGGCCTATTTTATAAAGGCCTTGCGATGCGTGTAAAGCCCCGGGACGCGTCTAAGTCCCAGGGCTTTTACAAAAGGGGTGATCTGGAGGGGTGGGGTGGGGCGGTCCAGGGACGGGGTTGGGTGGGGCCAGAGGCCTCCAGCACAGTGGCCATTTGCCGCTGTGTGAGAGGATTGCATGCCAGGCAGGCACAAAAAATATAATAACAATTTGGGGGGGTTAGAGTAGGACTGGGGGGGAAGGTTCGGGGAGGGGGTGGAAATGTTAGTTTAGGGGGAGGGAACGGGGAAGCCCGCTAGCGTTGGCGCATGCAAAGTGCACTAGTGTGCACCCTCTTGCGCGCACCGACCCCTGATTTTATAAAATGCACGCACAAATGGAACAAGAGGCAGACAGGGGGCACCCAAGTAAGAACAGGCCAAAACCTGAGAAGCCAAGTCCAGAATGAGTGTAGCAGCAGCATCGTTGAGGGCAGGTGGCAGGCAAGGAGATGGTCACATCCAAGGGATAATCAATGGCGTAGTCAGACAAAGCAGAGGTCGGGTCCAGGAAATGATCAGTAGCGTGGTCAGGCATGGTTTATAGCTGAGTGGCTGGTAGATGTGAGGATCACTTGGTAATTTGCCTGCCTGGGGTGAAGGTGGCGAACCTCATCCTTCAACTAGATAGGATTTTGGATAGTGCTGGGGAGGAGCTGGGTGTCTTGGTACATGTGTGTACCAATGACTAGGAAAGTGCAGGAGGGAGGTTCTAGAAACCAAATTTAGGGTTTTAGGTAGAAAGCTGAAATCCTGAACCTCCAAGGAAGCATTCTAAGAAATGCTTCCCGTTCCAAGTTCAAGATACCAAAGGCAGGCAGAACTCCAGAGTCTCAAAGCGTGGATGAGGCGGGGAAGAGGGTTTTAGATTTGTTAGGAACTGGGCTTCATTTTGGGGAAGGGGTGGGGGTGGGGTGCTTAATCACAATGGAACCAGACTGCTGGCACTAAACTTTCAAAAGGAGCAGCCTTTAAAGTAGATGATGGGGGAACGCCGACTGTCGCTCAGAAGCGCATAGTTCAGAATGATGTATCTTCGAAGGATATTAAGAAAACATGGAAAATAGGGCATCCAGTAGAGAGTTTGCAATAAATGCCAAATTGGACCAGGTGCCAGACTCCAAAGTAATGGAAAAGCAATCCAAATGAAGAAAACAGGAAAAAGCATAACCACTGGCAAGTCAGATACAAAGCATTGATAAGGAAGGCAAACAAAGAATTTGAAAAGAATCTTGCTGTGGAAGCAAAAAATCATAATAAAAACTTTTTCAGGTATATTAAAGTAAAAAGCCTGCAAGGGAGTCAGTTGGACCTTTAGATGATCAAGGGGTAAAAGGAGCACTTAGGGATGACAAAGCCATATCAGAGAGACTAAATGAATTATTTGCTTCATGTTCCAGAGCCTTCGTCCGTCCTTGTCTCCTGTCCAGGCTGCTGCCATTGCCGTTCGCAGAAGCAGGTCCAAAAGGGCTAGGTGTAGGCGGAGGACCACTCAGAGACCAACCAAGGGTGGTTGGTCTCACTTAGGAATGAAGGTCGGCAGGGGCCTGGGCTTGGTTTTGACCCAGACACGGATCTGTCTCACCAGCCTCGGTGTTTCCCCGGAGCTCTTCTCTGGGTTCACCGAGGTCCAAGGGCACACATCTCCTATTCTCGTGCAGCAGCTGCTCATGGCATCTCTTGCTACACCTAGTCAAAGCCTGTGTGCACATAACAGTTTGCGAAGGCCTCCTAAGGCTGCCGCCCGCATAACAGTTTGTGAAGGCCTCTGAGCTTTCCCATGCTCAAGGTCTCTATCGCACATAACAGATTGAGAAGGCCTCTCAAGGCCTCCCTTCACATAACAGCACTTAGGGAAGAGTAACCCAAATTATAGCTACATAATGCAAGGTTCCATATCAGGAGTCAATCCTCAGGAAAAGTATCTAGGTGTCATCATTGAAAATGTTCTGCTCAGTGTGCAGCAGCAGCCAAAAAAACAAATAGAATGCTAGGGATTATTAGGAAAGGAATGGAGAATAAAATAGAGAATATCATAATGCTTCTGTATTGCTCCATGTTGAGACCTAGAGTATTGTGTGCAGTTTTGGTCACCACATCTCAAGAAAGATATAGCAGAAATAGAAAAGGTACAGAGAAGGGTGACCAAGATGATAAAAGGGAAGGAATAATTCCCCTATGAAGTAAATCTAAAGAGGTTAGGAATCTTCAGCATGGAGAAGAGTTGGCTGAGAGGAGATATGATAGAGGTCTATAAAATAATGAGTGGAATGGAACAAGTAAACATAATCAGTAATTTACTCTTTCAAAAAGTACAAAGACAAGGGGACACAATGAAGTTACTGGGTAATGCATTTAAAACTAATAAGAAAAAATATTGTTTTTACTCACACATAATTAAGTTCTAGAATTCATTGCCAGAGGATGTGGTGAAAGCTATTAATATAGCTGTGTTTAAAAAAGATTTGGACAAGTTCCTGAAGGAAATGTCCATTAAGCATTATTAAGGTAGCGTTACAGAAATCCACTGTGTTTTCTTGGGATAAGCAGCTTGGAATCTCTCTACCCCTTGGGATCCTGCCAGGTAGTTGTGATCTGGCTTGGCCACTGTTGGAAATAGGATACTGGGCTTGATGGACCCTTGGACTGACCTAGTAAGGCAAGTTTTATGGTTTTATGTTCTTATGACCAGAGGAGATCGAAGTAGGAGTTTGTTAGAACTGCTTAACTGTGAATTGTGATCTTTTGTTGCCATCCTGCTCAAAGTAAACAGGTTTTTTTTAAATTTTGTTGTTTGAATAATAAAGTATTTTTGTAGAGAAGGCCAAAATCCAGATAGCTATATCCTCTGACAAGCTTAAGACTACTTGTGTTGTGCCACATAGGATGTCATGTGTGAGATGTTCCTGGTCTAAGCTACTGCACAGATAGGGACCCACAGCAGCAGTAAAGCAAGGAAAAAAGGAGGGATTTTTTTTTTAACTGGTGCTGCTAAGCATAGCACAATGCAACAAGCTGTATTAAAAATGTTTCTGGGGCCTGGCTGTAGCAGCAGCCACAAAGGAAAATACAAACAGGACAAGGGGGTAACCCTGCCGGGACAGACAGGGATTTAAAAGTCAATCAGAGTTGAACAGGCAGGTTTTTTTTCTTTCTGTTTCCTCTTTTACCTCCTGAGTTGAGCAAATAATACAGGACCTCACAGAAGGACAACAGCTCCAGAAATTGGTTCAAACCCTACTCAAACAGTTGAATGAGCAACTGGGGATGTTGAAACAGCAACCAGTGGTGTTGACACAAATGGCCCAAGCAATCAAACCACCACAATATGAATAAACCCCTCACCTCCTGTTTTGTTTAAAAAGAAAATAGGAGAAGATCCAAGTGTTTTCTTGAGTAATTTTGAGTGAACCTCCCAATTGGCCAGCTGGCCAGAGACCAGCTGGACCACATACTTGGCGAATCTGCTGTTATGCTCAGGCTTGTGAACCCTTGGGCTGACAGAAGGATGGGATAGGAGGAAGATCCGTAGGTTCTCCCATCGGGTGGCGAGGCAGGAACAGAAGACATGACCAGCTGACCCTCGGCACTGGAGACTCAGGCGACTGTGGAGGCAAATGAAGAGTCATGATGTCGAGGAAACGAACTGTGTCTTTGCCACTGGAAGCCCGTGGTCCCCCCAGGAGGAGCTTGTAGGGACTCGGACCACTGGGACTTAGGTGGACCTTTGAGAGGTCGAGGAGTCGAGCGTTCGGTGCAAGGGCTGACTGGAGCTTCACCTCTGGAAGCCTGCGGTCCCCCCAGGAGGAGCCCGTAGGGACCTGGGCCACTGGGACTTAGATGGGCCCTTGGAGACGATGGTCAAGAAGAAGTCCAAGGTCAAGTGCCAGAGGGTCGTCGCTTACCAGTCGGAGGTCACACACCGAGGGATCACCATTTGCCAGTCCAAAGTCACACACCAGAGAATCACCGCTTGCCAATCCAAAGTCGCACACCAGAGAACCACCGCTTGACAATCCGAAGTCAGGAACCAGGAACACCAAGACGAGACAGGAACCAGGAACAAGGATACAAGACACTAGAAGACTCACCGAAGCAAGCAGACTTAGACAGCGTAGGAAGACGTTGCCAAGTCAAGGAATGAGCAGAGGAAGCCTCCTTTTATACTTCCTCTGCTCTGGCTCATAGGAAACAGCTGAGTCTAGTTAAAGGGATCAGGTCCCTTTAAATCTGACAAGGAGGCACGGCCTCGTGCCTAAAGATGGCAGCAGCCATCTTGGATTTCCTCCGCGGAGGATGCCGCGAGGGAGGAGCAGGAACGGCTCCCCACCCGGCGACCAGCTCCGGGGTCCATGCCAGAGCGCCGGGCATCAGATCAAGGGCTTCCCCTGGAGCTCCCACGGCAGGTCGCCTTCACGGGCACAGTATGGAATCGCGGTTGTGGCCTTCCACGGCCGTGGAACACAACATCTGCAAACAGGCAAAAGCCAAGTAGCTTTTCAAGCTGCCAAATTGGATGAGAGAGCTAGCTATACAAAAGTCAAAACTGCCATCAAGGAAAGGGTGGGTTACACTATAGAAACATATCAACAACAATTCCAGTGTGGCACCCTACAGTCCAGAGAAAGTCCACAAAATCTCTTCCATTGGCTAAGGGATGCTGGCTGGAAGTGGCTACAGCCTGAGGCAAAGGCAGGTCCTCCTGGAGTAATTCCTGGGTAGCCTAGACTGACCCATATGGTAGTAGGTATATCAGCATATCAGGCTCACACTGGAGACCATATTGGAAGTGGCAGATGCTGTCTATCAGGTGCAGTTAATACCTAAATAGTCACAGAAGGTGGAAAGGCAATGTGCTCAGGATTCCTGGTACTGCAGGAGAGCTCTAGGCTCATACTCTGATCACAAATCCAAGCCTGCCGGCTTATTTAACTGTGGAAGAAGAGGTCACCTGGCTAAAGATTGTCTCTATGAAGAAAGAGAATTTATGGATATCAATCTGGTGATCCATTTGCCACTAGATATGAAAGTTGGCCTTGACAATATAAGACCTCCAGATGAGGGATGGCTACTAGCTCTAGACCCACAGATGTACTCCCATTGCAAGGGTACCTGGCACCTTGATGAGTAGTATCACTGGATGGAAGATGAAGAATGGGAATGCAAGTTAAGGCGTCTCACACTTGTAACTTTGTGGATATTCCTTATTTGAAGCTTAGTGACTTTGTGATTCCAGTTAAGCTGATAAAATTTCTGCTTTATCCTTAGTAGACTTTGGAAGTGGAAAACTCTTATTTGGAGGGAACTAACCCAGAGACTCAGTACCAATTATGAAAAGAAGGTGATGCTCACCTTTATACATGGGAGCCAGCAACAATACCCAATTAGTCAAGTGGTGCTGACAATCTGGTGGGAGAAGCTACTATAAAGGTGAGGCTACTCCCCAACATCCCATATCCTGTTGTCCTGGGGCATGACTTTCTTCAATTTGAGACTCTGTGGACTTAGCTTTTGACCAGCCTATGTAGCCCAGGCTACATTGTGACATCTCTTTGGGAAGCACCTTTATAAAGCAACAGGGAAGCAAATATATTCCGACCATAGAGGCAGCACCAGAGAAGTAAGTAAGTCCAAGAAGGCCCACTGTTTAGAAACTGCTACGGATGAAGTTCTGAAATGTATCAGAGAATTTGATATCTTTGCTATACATGATAATATGAATCAATAGGGAATAGGGGCATTCCAGGGCCTCTTAAATGACTCCTCAGAAAGAGGAAGGGTGGGTAACCCAAGAAAAGTTAAGCAAGCCCCACTGGAAGTTAGTTCCCTTGAATATGATAGGAAGCAGGTACAGGGATTAGGGGAAAGTACTCTTTGGCTTAATGATCCCCATTCTGGTTCCACCCTTCGATGGGGAAAAGAATGGGTAGTCCTAATTTAGAGTGGGAAAGGAAAATAGGAATAGTAATTCATTACCCTGGGAGGTAACGGAGGTAGATGCAGGTGCTCCACCTGATGAGGTTAAGCTAAGAGGGAGTGTATGTAAGGGAGTATACCTCAGACGCTCTTTAAAAGATTGAGACCAGGCATTTAGCTTCTGCACCTTAAAGACAACACGCCAGATAATCCTGGGTACAGGACATTTCCCCTGAGGAGAGGGATATAATTGCAGGCCCTAGAGGAAACAGGCAGGCCCCAGAACAGAGGAGATGTAAGTATGAGTTTGTTAGAACTTCTTAACAGTGACTCTGAAGCCAGCTCTACTGAAGGTAAGCAGGTTTTCTTTTCCATTGTTTGTATAAACAATAAAATATTTTTGTGGAGAAGGCCAGACTGCTCTATCTTCTGGCAAGCCTAAGACTGCTCATACTATCATAATGATAAAAAAGTTGACAAGTATGATGGAGTCCCTGAATGCAGATATCTTAAAACAAGAGAGATGACCTTGAATTTTAGCTGAAATTCCACTGGTAGCCAGTGCAGCTTCTAAGAACAGGAGTAATATGATCATTTCTCTTTAACCCTGTTAGAAGCCTGGCTGTTGTGTTCCTAAGGAACTACAGATGCTTTAAGTAATATAATGGAAGACACTGGTAAAGAGAATTATGAAATCTTAAATGACTAATAACCAGCAAAAGAATGACCAGAGCCAAATCTTTCCTTTCTGAAAAGGGATGTAGCTGACAAATTTTCCTAACTGGTAAATAGAACAACTGATAAAATCTGATGTTGCAGAGTCAATTGAGAATCCAACTAGATCCCTAAATTTCAAATTGTGCTTCGGAGTCAATCCCATTCTTGCTACTATTGGTTGAACAGATAATACTTGATCATGCTTACTGAGCTGAAAAGCCTCAGATTTAGTTCCAACAATGTCACCACTGCTTGTAAACAATTTTTAAATATCTAATCCCAGGTAAATGGGCTGTATAAATAAGAGCAAGAATCTGGATATCATCCACATATGTAAAACAATCTACTTCAAAGTCTTGAATTACTCAACCAAGTGGGGAAAAGTATACATTAAAGAGTAATGGAGAGAGTACTGAACCTATTGGAACTCTACAGGCATTTAACAGGAAAACAAATTGTGATACTTTTATACATTTATTTTTTGTATTTTCATATGCACTTAAAAACTCATTACTTATCTCAGGGAAAAGGCTTGACACTTGTTGTTCCATGCGTAATCAACAGATGAGACACGGAAACTCCAAAAATAATAATCAGATGTTGGAATAGTAATGTTTATGCACGGAACATGTATTCAGCCTTTCTTCTAAGTTAAGTGTAAGGAACCTTTGGTTTCCCTAACTAAAAGGAGAATACCAATTGATTGGGGAGGTCCTGTGTAGAAATAAGTGAGAGAGGTATGGGTATTGCTCCTCCATGTGGGAACTGCAGATGTTGTCACCTAGCTGTTTTTCATCCCAAAGCACCATGTAGCCACATGGATTTTTAGTTTGCATTTTGTTGAAGCAGGAGCTCTCTGCCTCCTGTCTTCCATTTTTCCTAATTTATAGGAAAGGAGTCAACCTCCATTGACGTGTCTATCCTGTGAGAGCCTTGGTACCCCTTCACAGTGGATTGGGGTGTCTGCTGTGAGAAGTCAGGTCATGTGTTAGGGAAGATTCTGGCAGACTTCTATCTCTCCTCCAAAGGCTAAAGCTGACTGGTCACCTGCTACAGAGGAAGAATATTTTTGAATTTACTGTCTTTATGCACTCTCTCCTCTGTTTAGAGGTAAGGAAGTTGTATTGCAACCTTCCTGCTTCTTGCTTGATACTTTTCCCATTTTTTTTTTGGTTCAGATAATATTTTCATTCTGTTTGAAGTGGATGGCTCTTGGCACCTCAGAATCAGTAAACCAAACCCTTGAGAAATTGAAATATTTCATCCTGAGAGAAACAGAAGTGGGCAGAGATTTATTTAAAGGAAGAATCCCAGCAAAGTGCACTACAGACAAGAAGGATACAAAGTAAAAGTAACAAGAACTTTGTTGCTACTGTATGAAGTATTATCTAATAGGGAATAGATGCTGCGGTTTGTGGACCCTTGGGCCACCTGTGGATGATAAAGAAATGCTGAGGAGAAGTCCACAAAGATGTAGTGGCCGGGAGGCGGAACGGAGCCCGGAGACCAACCAGGAGCTTCACCACTGGAAGCTCGAGGTCCCCCAGGGAGGAGCCCCTGAGGACCCGAGCCGCTTGGACTTAGGTGCGGTCTCCCGGAGAGGAAAATCCAAGGTGGAATCCGGATGTCGCAGTGGAGGCAGAGAAGCAGAATGTATGGGCGGTCCGAAGGTCAGGGCTGGCAGCAGACAGGAACTCCAAAAGACGTACCGAAGTCAGGAACCAGGAAGACAGGCCGAGAAGATCAGGAGAAGGCTGGATCAGGAACAAAGGCTTGATCAGGAACAAAGGATGGAACTGCAACTTGATGACTCCAGGGAGTGAACCTTGTTGCAAGGCACTGGCTTGAAGCCAATGTTTCCCGCCACTGTCCCTTTAAATTAAATCTCCTTGCGCGCACGCCTAAGGGGCGGAGACAGAGAGAAAAGCTCGCCGGTGTCTCCCTCGTGGGGATGCTGCCGCTGCCAAGAAGGCCTACCAAGGCCCAGGGAGAGCCAGAGGATACTGCGGCATGTGGAGAGGCCCGCGGGAGGGTAAGAGCCTGGTCGCCGTACCTGCAACCGGGATCGCAACAGTACCCCCCTCTTATGCCCACTCCTCGGAGGTCTGGGTTTACCAGGATAGTCCAGATGAAACTGGTGCAAGAGAGACTTGACCAATATGTTGCTGGCAGGCTCCCATGTACTGTCCTCAGGACCACATCCCTCCCAGGATAATAAATACTCCCACCTGTGAGGATGGAATCGCACATCCAATACCTCACATACTTGATAAATGATCTCCACTGTTGATCTATCTCAAGTAGGGATGTGAATCGTGTCCTCGATCGTCTTAACGATCGATTTCGGCTGGGAGGAGGAGGGAATCGTATTGTTGCCGTTTGGGGGGGTAAAATATCGTGAAAAATCGTGAAAAATCGTGAAAAATCTAAAAATCTAAAAATCGCAAAACCGGCACATTAAAACCCCCTAAAACCCACCCCCGACCCTTTAAATTAAATCCCCCACCCTCCCGAACCCCCCCCAAATGAGTTAAATAACCTGCGGGTCCAGCGGCGGTCCGGAACGGCAGCGGTCCGGAACGGGCTCCTGCTCCTGAATCTTGTTGTCTTCAGCCGGCGCCATTTTCCAAAATGGCGCCGAAAAATGGCGGCGGCCATAGACGAACACGATTGGACGGCAGGAGGTCCTTCCGGACCCCCGCTGGACTTTTGGCAAGTCTCGTGGGGGTCAGGAGGCCCCCCACAAGCTGGCCAAAAGTTCCTGGAGGTCCAGCGGGGGTCAGGGAGCGATTTCCCGCCGCGAATCGTTTTCGTACAGAAAATGGCGCCGGCCATACGCTTATGGCCGGCGCCATTTTCCGTACGGAAAATGGCGCCGGCAGGAGATCGACTGCAGGAGGTCGTTCAGCGAGGGTTCCGGCGCCTCGCTGAACGACCTCCTGCAGTCGATCTCCTGCCGGCGCCATTTTCCGTACGAAAACGATTCGCGGCGGGAAATCGCTCCCTGACCCCCGCTGGACCTCCAGGAACTTTGGCCAGCTTGTGGGGGGCCTCCTGACCCCCACGAGACTTGCCAAAAGTTCAGCGGGGGTCCGGAAGGACCTCCTGCCGTCCAATCGTGTTCGTCTATGGCCGCCGCCATTTTTCGGCGCCATTTTGGAAAATGGCGCCGGCTGAAGACAACAAGATTCAGGAGCAGGAGCCGTTCCGGACCGCTGCCGTCCGGACCGCCGCTGGACCCGCAGGTTATTTAACTCATTTGGGGGGGGTTCGGGAGGGTGGGGGATTTAATTTAAAGGGTCGGGGGTGGGTTTTAGGGGGTTTTAGTGTGCCGGCTCACGATTCTAACGATTTATAACGATAAATCGTTAGAATCTCTATTGTATTGTGTTCCATAACGGTTTAAGACGATATTAAAATTATCGGACGATAATTTTAATCGTCCTAAAACGATTCACATCCCTAATCTCAAGTGGTTCAGGTGGTTTCCAATGGAACCTGGAAAGAATTACTGGTTTGAGCAAAGAGACATGGAATACGTTGTGAATCCTCAATGTATTTGGGAGCCGTAAACGGTACGACACTGCACCCACTCTCTCAGCAACTCAGAATGGCCCAAAGAACTTGGGCGCCAGACGCATCGAAGGTAGGCGAAGGTGAATATTCATTGTGCTTAACCAAACTTTGTCTCCTGGCATAAATACTGGAGCTGGACGATGATGTTTGTCGGCAAACTTCTTAGCTGTGGCAGTGGCATACTGTAGTCTCACTTGAATTGAGTCCCAGAGACCATGGAGTTGTTGAGCCGACATCTGGGCTGCTGGAGATGGTACAACTACGGGCAGTGGTAACGGTAACTTGGGTTGACTCCCATAAACAAGCTGTAAGGGAGATGCCCCTGTGGCCGAATGGGTGTTATTATTGTAAGAAAATTCAGCCCATGGTAGTAGGGACACCCAATTATTTTGTCTCTCTGTCACAAAAGCTCGAAGGTAAGCTTTTAGGGAGCGATTAGTGAGCTCTGCTTGTCCATTACTCTGGGGGTGGAATGGGGAGGTGAAATCTAGGCGAACTTCAAATTTTGTGCGTAGAGCTCTCCAATATATTGCTGTAAACTGTGGACCTTTATCAGAAATGATGTGAAGCGACAGTCCATGAACTCCAAAGACGTGTTGTGTAAAGAGCTGAGCCAACTCCGGCGCTGAAGGAAGCTTGGATAGCGGAACAAAATGAGCCATCTTGGAGAATTAATCCACAGTGACCCAAATGACTGTCTTTCCTTCGGATAACGGAAGATCTATTACAAAGTCCGTGGATATGTGTGTCCATGGCTCCACTGGAATTGGCAATGGAGGGTGGGGGTTTTATTCGTTAGTGATACGTTGCATTTGTGGGGGTTCACCATATGTTTCAGAACCCCACGAATGCAATGAATAGGGACCTATACGTTGCGAATTGTGCATTCATTCAAAACGAATGCACATCCCTACTATAAAATAATGAGAGGAATGGAACAAGTAAACATAATCAGTAATTTACTCTTTCAAAAAGTATAAAGACAAGGGGACACAATGAAGTTATCGGGTAATGCATTTAAAACCAATAAGAAAAATATTTTTTTACTCAACACAATTAAGCTCTAGAATTCATTGCCAGAGGATGTGGTGAAAGCTATTAATATAGCTGTGTTTAAATAGGTTTGGACAAGTTCCTGAAGGAAATGTCCATTAAGCATTATTAAGGTAGAGTTGCAGAAATCCATTGCATTTTCTTGGGATAAGCAGCTTGGAATCTCTCTACCCCTTGGGATCCTGCCAGGTAGATGTGACCTGGCTTGGCCACTGTTGGAAACAGGATACTGGGCTTAATGGACCCTTGGTGTTGCGATTCCTGGCTGTGGTGGTCCCCGGTCAGGACCCCCTACCATTCGAGCAGGTCCCGCTCCGGATGCGCCGTATCGCGCAGGCCGCGGTGTGTTCTTCCCGGCACCTCAACGAGCAGTGTCGGGGAGAGCACAGCAGGCTCTGCACCTTAAAGGGGCCACGGCGGGAAGGTCTGGCCGGCCCCGGATGATGACGTCCATGCCTGGGGAGATTCAAACCTCTCCCTGGGAATCTTCAGATGCCTTGCAACGAGGTTCCTGCATAGCTGCTTCTGGTATTCTGCCTTGACCCTGCCTTGCCTGTCACCTACCTTGACTCAGCCTGGACTTTGACCCTGCCTTGCCTGCCGCCTGCTTTGACTCAGCCTGGACTTTGACCCTGCCTTGCTTGCCACCTGCCTTGACCCTGCCTGGACCCGGACTCTGTTTGTATGCCACCTGCCTTGACCCTTCCTGGACCCGGACTTTGATTACTTGCCACCTGTCTTGACCCTGCCTGGACCTGGACTCTGTTTGCTGGCCGCTTGCCTTGACTATCCCCTAGGCTATTCACTCCACCTTCCGGAGAGGAGTTCATCAGGACCATTCCTCGGTGAGTACCCTCCGGACCAAGGGTCCACAGTAGAACAGATTGCAAGGCCATGGACCCGGTGAACTTGACGGGCCTCCAGGCTATTCCAGGCCTGGCTCAACAACTTATGCAACAGAGGCAACAACACCAACAGTGCCTCGAGACTCTGACCGCCACTGTTGAGCGTTTAGCGAACCGGCTTGACTTGGTCCGAGGAGCAGAGGCTGCAGTTCCTACTCCTGCAATTCCGAGCTTTACAAGTGCTGTAACCCACTTGCCTGCCCCACCCCGATATGCCGGAAATGCCAAACAATGTCAAGGATTTCTGAATCATTGCTTCATTCGGTTCTCTCTGCAGGAACAACAATTCCCAACAGATTGGGTTAAGACGTCCTTCATCATTTCCTTGTTGGATGGAAAGGCCCTAGCCTGGGAGCCCCCAATCTGGGAACGTGGAGACTCCATTTTGGGCGACTTGCTTCAGTTTGTTCAGACCTTCTGCCAAGTATTCGATGAACCAGGACGTCTGTCTACCGCCTCCTTGGAACTCCTCAACCTCCGTCAAGGCGCTCGTACTTTGGCTGACTTTGCGGTGGAGTTCCACACCTTGGCATCCGAGCTGGGATGGCAGACTGATTGCTTAAGAGAAATCTTTTTGGAAGGACTTTCTCCTCGTATCAAAGACAAGTTGGCGGCACGAGAGATTCCAGATGATCTTGAGGCATTGATTGACCTCGCGGGTCGTATTGATCGACGACTACAGCAACGAGCCAAGGATCTAGAACCTACCGTCGCACAGTTCCATTGGCCTCTACCTTCTCCCGTCCCATGGTTCATCCAACCACTTCTGAAGCATCTTCCAAGGGAAGAGAGGAGCCCATGCAGTTGGGTAGGAGCCATCTGACTACTGAAGAGAAGTAGCGTCGAAGAAGGATGGAACTTTGTCTTTATTGTAGTAATAAGGGACATCTTCTAGCTCAGTGCCCCGAACTTCTGGGAAACTATCGGACCTAGGCGTCTTAGAGGAGCTGACCCTAGGGAGCAATCTCGCCCCTCACTGTACTGTTCTGGTCACGCTACATTACCTCCATGGATCCCTCAGAACTTTGGCCCTCATCGATTCGGGGTCAGGGGGAAACTTCATTCTAGTGGAATTGGTTCACCAACTACAATTACCAGTACTTCATCACAAGTCACCTCTATACATCTCGTCGATCCAGGGGGAGAATCTTCTGGGTCAAGTCACTACCTATACCGCCCCGATAACACTCCATATGGGGATCCTCCATAGGGAGGAGATATCCTTCTTCATTTTGGAAAAAGCGGTCCATCCGGTGGTATTGGGCCTTCCCTGGCTACAGAAACACGCACCCAATATTGACTGGAAGACTCTTCAGATTACGGCTTGGGGACCAGAATGTTTCGCTACTTGTTTGAATCAGAACCTCAACCTAAGATCCAACTAACTGCTCCAAGACTTCAACCATCCCCGCAATACGCAGACTTTATGGACATTTTTTCCAAGGAAGAGGCAGAGATCCTCCCGGTACACCGTACCTTTGATTGTGCCATAAATCTGCTTCCCAATACATGTCCACCTAGAGGGCGGGTGTATCCGTTATCTGGGCCAGAATCTCTGGCTATGTCTCAATACATTAAAGAAAATCTTGAACGAGGGTTTATCCGACTTTCGTCATCTCCGGCGGGAGCAGGGTTTTTCTTTGTCCCCAAGAAAGATGGGTCGTTGAGACCATGCATTGACTACCGAGGACTTAATGCAATAACTCGCAAGGATCAATATCCACTCCCGCTGATTCCTGAATTACTAGACCGCCTTCATGGAGCTAACATATTTACTAAACTGGACTTGCGTGGGGCATACAACCTGGTTCGGATAAAACCGGGAGACGAATGGAAGACCGTGTTTAATATACAAGACAGCCATTACGAATATCTGGTGATGCTGTTTGGACTTTGTAACGCCCCGGCGGCATTCCAAAATTTAATGAATGAGATATTTCAGGACATGTTGGATCAAGGAGTAATCATTTATCTTGATGATATATTAATCTATTCCAAGAGTCTGGCTGCTCATCGCACAGATGTCCGAAAAGTCCTCCAGCGCTTGAGAGAGAACTGGTTATTTGTAAAACTGGAGAAATGTCTATTTGACAGACAATCGTTACCTTTTCTGGGCTTCATCATCTCTACCACTGGTTTTCAAATGGACCCTGATAAGTTGGCTAGCATCCGGGAGTGGCCACAACCTGTGGGACTTCATGCCCTACAACGCTTTCTTGGGTTTGCTAATTTTTACAGGACTTTCATCCCTCGATTTTCTCACATTGTGGCACCTCTCATGGCCTTGACCAAGAAGGGGGCGGATCCTAGAAATTGGCCTAGTGAGGCTGTACAGGCCTTTGAGGATCTCAATACCACATTTCTAAAGGAACCCTGTCTCCGTCACCCAGATCCCATGCGTCCATTTATTATGGAGGTGGATGCTTCGGATGTGGCGGTAGGAGAAGTACTTAGCCAACATTCCAACCAGGGAAAATTATTCCCCTGCTCATATTTCTCCTGCAAATTTTCCCAGGCTGAGAAGAACTACGGGATTGGAGACAAGGAATTGTTAGCTATAAAGATGGCCTTTGAGGAATGGAGGCAATGGCTGGAGGGAGCACAACATACAATTACGGTCTAAACAGACCATAAAAACTTGGAATACCTTAGGAAAGCACAACGACTGAACCCACGCCAAGGTCGATGGTCGCTATTCTTCAGTCATTTTGATTTTTTATTACGCTATCGCCCCGCAACCAAAAACATTCGTGCAGATGACCTTTCCCGGTTGCACGAGACCGATGACACACCTGACTCCCCCAGCTATATTATTGATCCGGCCAAGGTGGTCCTGGCCGCCACAGAGACTGCACCACCAGGGAAGATGGTGGTCCCTCTCTGCCTTTGTCCCAAAGGCAGAGAGGGACCACCATCTCATGGTGCACATGATTCCCTTACGGCTGGCCATCCTGGGAGGGCAGGTACCTTGGAAATATTATCCCGCTACTATTGGTGGCCCTATTTGCGGAGGGATGTGCGTGCCTACGTTGATTCCTTTCCGAAGTGTGCTCAACAGAAACCATTACCTGGCTGACCATGGGGGCTCCTCCAACCCCTACCACCACCCCAGGAACCCTGGACCCATATTTCCACGGACATTGTTGCGGCAGTCCATGAACTTGAAAGACGTGTTGCGTAAAGAGCTAAGCCAACTCCGGCGCTGAAGGAAGCTTGGATAGCGGAACAAAATGAGCCATCTTGGAGAATCAATCCACAGTGACTGGGAATGGTGAATCAATCCACAGTGACTGGGAATGGTGAATAAAACGGAAAATGTCATAATGCCTCTGTATCACTCCATGGTGAGACCGCACCTTGAATACTGTGTACAATTCTGGTCGCCGCATCTCAAAAAAGATATAATTGCGATGGAGAAGGTACAGAGAAGGGCTACCAAAATGATAAGGGGAATGGAACAACTCCCCTATGAGGAAAGACTAAAGAGGTTAGGACTTTTCAGCTTGGAGAAGAGACGACTGAGGGGGGATATGATAGAGGTGTTTAAAATCATGAGAGATCTAGAACAGGTAGATGTGAATCGGTTATTTACTCTTTCGGATAGTAGAAAGACTAGGGGGCACTCCATGAAGTTAGCATGGGGCACATTTAAAACTAATCGGAGAAAGTTCTTTTTTACTCAACGCACAATTAAACTCTGGAATTTGTTGCCAGAGTATGTGGTTAGTGCAGTTAGTATAGCTGTGTTTAAAAAAAGATTGGATAAGTTCTTGGAGGAGAAGTCCATTACCTGCTATTAAGTTCTCTTAGAGAATAGCCACTGCCATTAGCAATGGTAACATGGAATAGACTTAGTTTTTGGGGTTTTGCCAGGTTCTTATAGCCTGGATTGGCACTGTTGGAAACGGGATGCTGGGCTTGATGGACCCTTGGTCTGACCCAGTATGGCATTTTCTTATGTTCTTATGTGACTCAAATGACTGTCTTTCATTCAGATAACGGAAGATCTATTACAAAGTCCGTGGATACGTGTATCCATGGTTCCATTGGAATTGGCAATGGTTGCAGGAGTCCCCAAGGATGACCCGATAGGGGCTTCTCTTTGGCACAAATTGGGCAGGAGCTTACGTACATTCGGATGTCTTGTCCCATGTGAGGCCACCAGTAGTACCGGGAAAGGAGTTCTAACATCTTTACCCTACCAGGGTGGCCAGCTGTGAGCGAGTCATGTGCCCATGAAAGAACTTTTTTCCTTAGACGACTGGGAACCACAGTTTTTCCTGCGGGTGACTATGTCTGTGCTGGCCACACTATCCTTTACTGGATCTAAGATGTACTGAGGTTGGTTAGCGAATTCTTCAGGCTCTGTAGTATGAGATAATGCATCGGCACGTATATTCTTAGTTGCGGGTCTATAACACAGTGAGAAATGGAAGCGACTGAAGAATAGTGACCAGTGGGCCTATCTGAGGTTTAGACATTGAGCTTGGCATAAGAATTCCAAATTCTTGTGATCTGTATATACTACAATGGGGTGTAGAGCCCCCTCCAACCACTGTCGCCACTCTTCAAATGCCAGCTTGATCTCTAAGAGTTCCTTGTCCCTAATGCCATAGTTCCTCTCTGCTGTGGAAATCATTTGAGAGAAATAAGAGCAAGGAAGCAACTTCCCTTTGCTGGAAACTTGACTGAGGACTGCATCTACTGCAAGATCAGATGCATCCACTTCCACAACGAAAGGTCGTTGAGGATCTGGGTGATGTAAGCAAGTGTTCAATAGGAAATCCTTCTTCAAGTCCTCAAATGAAGTGCAGGCCGCCAAAGGCCATTCTTTGGCATCAGCTTCTTTCTTGGTGAGAGCTGTGAGGGGTGCGTTGTACCTGGCAATAACTCAATAGCACAGTCGTATGGCTGGTGCTGGGGTAGAAGTTCTGCCCTCTCTTTGGAAAATACATCTGCAAACTCTGCATACTGAGAAGGTATTGCAAGTGAAGTGGTCATTAAGGCCATACTGGGCCGAGGTAATGTCGGGAAGCAGGAGGAAAAACAGTTTGAACTCCAGGCTGCCACTTGTAGGGTATCCCAATGGATAATGGGTGAGTGTTTCTGGAGCCAAGGTATCCCCAACTCGATGGGATGGATGGCTCTCTCCAAGACCAGGAAAGAGAACTCCTCCGTATGAAGAATACCGATACGGAGGGTTACTGGAATTGTAGATGCAGAAACACACCCAGGAAGTAATGTGCCCCGAATGGAAGTAATCCGTAATGGTGGATCACGAGGAAGAACCGTAATCTGTAGCTGTTGTACTAAGTCGGACAGGATAAAGTTCCCTCCTGCTCCAGAGTCAATACTCGAGGGTTACTGGGACCGTACATTGAGGAGCAGGGTTGATGCAGCCTAGGGACAGCTCCCCTATGATACCTAGGCTTTTGCGTTTTCCGAACACTCTCAACACTGGACCAGGAAGTGGCCCTTGCCGCCACAGTACAGGCAGAGGCCCAGTGTTCGATGTCATCTCCTCTCTTCTGGAGTCAGGGAGCTTCGTCCCAGCTGCATGGGTTCATCCATAAGAGAATCCGTATGAGGGTTTGATTGAGGTTGTGGAAACATCAGAGGCCTGGAGAAGGCCGGGGCCAGAGAAACATGCCTCCGGGGCAGTCTCACCTCATGAGCCCACTGTTGAAGCCGGCAATCTATTCTACCCGCCTGATCAATCAGGTTGTTAAGATCATCTGAAAGGTCTCTGGCTGCCAGTTCATCTTTTATGCAAGTGGATAATCCTTCCAGGAAAATGCCACGTAAGCCAGCCCAACTCTGTGGCGAGAGTGCAAAACTCAATGGCATAGTCTGCCAATGACCGGTACCCCTGGCACAGCTCTAAATATTCCATGGTGGCGGTGGAGTGGCGTGCTGGCTTGTCAAACATGTTTAAAGTTGAGCACGAATTGCTGGAGACTATTCAGCATGGCATCATTGCGCTCCCACAGAGGCGAAGCCCAGGCCAGAGCCCTCCCATCCAGTAGCAACAGGATGTAAGGAACTTTCACTGAGTCCATCGGGAACTGAGTTGGAAGAAGAGAGAACCTGATATAATATTGGTTTAAGAACTCCCTGCAGTGCTTGGCATCACCAGAGTATTGGGGTGGAGCCGGCAACTGAGTGGAAGCAGCTGGCCCGGGAACTGGAACCGAATTCAGGAACCAGGAAGACAAGCTAAGAAGATCAAGACAAGGCTGGTTCAGGAACAAAGTCTGGATCAGGCAGAAAGGCTGGAATTGCAACTTGACGACTCCATGCATGAGAGAAAATTTGCTTACACTGCTTCCATAACATGCAAATTTTCTCTCATGCATATTCATTGTGGATATCCTGAAAGCCCGACTGCCTGGGGGGGTCCCCAGGACAGGGTTGAGAACCACTGCATTAATAATGCCTGCTAACTTTAAAATGTTAGCGTGCACTAACGGGAGTTAGTGCACAGTAATGGGATTTTCAGGTTAGTGTGCGCTAACCTGAAAATCGGGGGTCCTCGAAAAAAAAAGCCCGAACTGCAGAAAAAATGAAATTTCCCATGGTGGGCTGAAACCAAAGCCCGAAACGAATATTTTACTCGATGCACATCTCTACTCAGAACTTAAAGGAGAGAATGAGAGACAGTGAAAGATTGGCGTGCAGAAAGAGTCCATCTCTTATTTCCTTTTTCTTTTATGTGCCTCTGGGTGCCAGGGAAAGGATCCATCCCGCCCTGGGCTTACAAAATTAATGAGTTTTTAAGTGTGTATGAAAAAAAAAATCAATGTCGAAAAGTATCACAATCTTTATTAACATTTTCTTCACTTAGTTCTATCTAACAGAGTGTAATCTGAAACAATTGGCACCCCAGATGGGACAATCAATAAATCAATCAGTACTTTTACCTGTGCTGTAAAGGGATGGGAAAGGGCATAGCTAGTTGGCAAAGCACAGAGATTTAATTCTGAAATCCCTGTGCCTGAGTGATTTATGGCAAGATTTGAAGCTTTGGCAAAGTAGGTGCAAAGTCAGTAAAGAGTCTCCTTTAGTGAATGTGCTTGCAGACCTCCTAGATGCTGATTTGCATCCAATTTACAACTATTCAACTCCACACCCCCCCCCCCAGTTCCTATTTCAACTTTGAATAATTTTTGTGTTATAGTCAGTTCAAATACTTATTCACTTCAACTTTCTTCCCAGCCTCAAAATGGTTGAAGCAACCCCCGGTGTGAATATATAACAGGTAACTGTTATATATTCACACACGGGCGGATTTTCAAAGCCCTGCTCGCGTAAATCCGCCCGGATGGATAAAGTTTGGGGGAGGGGTTTAGATAGGGCCGGGGGCCCTATCGGAGCAGCCTCGGAGGGAGCGGCCTGCCTCCGTTCCCTCGGAGCGGCCTCGGAGGAAACGGAGGCAGGCTGCACGGCTCGGCGCGCGCCGGCTGCCCAAAATCGGCAGCCTTGCGCGCGCCGATCCAGGATTTTAGAAGATACGCGCAGCTATGCGCGTATCTTATAAAATCCAGCGTACTTTTATTTGCGCCGGAGGGAACGGAGGCAGGCTGTGCGGCTCGGCGTGCGCCGGTTGCCCAAAATTGGCAGCCTTGCGCGAGCCGATCCAGCGTACTTTTGTTTGCGCCTGCTGCGCAAACAAAAGTACGCAATCACACAGTTTTTAAAAATCTACCCCTGTGTTTCTATGTGACTGTTTATGTATTATATAGGCAAGTGAGATTCAGAGGAATGCGATGTCAAGGTGAAATACAAAGGCAACAGTGAATTGAGCATATAGTGGGAATAAAGAGGAAGGAGTCCGATTAAATTGTGATTTAATGTATTTTACAGGTAGTGATACTCATCTTCAGTTCGTTATGGGAAATACCCAAAGGAGAGATTATGATACCTCAGACCACCCTTCAGTTTCAAACCCAGACTGGATGTCTTCAATCCCAAGTGAAACATCTCTCGCTGATCTCTCCATTCCTGGCACCAGCAATTCTTTGGCTTTTTATGGTGGAAACGCCTATCAGTGCCAGAGCTGGTTTCTTGCGGCACAATATGAAGCTGGGATACGATTTGTTGATATACATTTGGGACATTTTCGCGACAAGCTGCTTTTGTATTTTCGTCATTATTTTCAAAATACATTGTTTGATACTATTTTGAAAGAAACTGCTCATTTCTTAAGATGGCATTTACAGGAAACCATAATTATGCGTATCACACTAGAATGTGGCGATTCCAGTAACAAAGAAACATTCCATGAAGCAGTAGCCAATTGTATCAAAGATACTGGATCATATTGGTTCTGGACTCAATCTACCATCCCCAAACTTGGTCAAGTAAGAGGAAAGATCGTCATACTGCAGGATTATGAGGGTCCTGTAAATGGAATCCCCTTAAGAAACTTAAATGTAGCTGAGGATGCTTTTGTAGCAACAGTATTTGATGTACGTTGGAAATGGTCCCGTGTTCTAAGAAATTTAAATTCAGCTCAGAATCGTGCATATGGTGGAATGTTTCTGACCTTTTCCTCGGGTTCCAGTATGGGAGCTTATCCCTATACAGTGGCTAACCTAATAAACGAAAAACTGTTCTTTTTACTGAATAGGAAGATAAATCAAAAGACCAGATGGGGAATTATAGCTATGGATTTCCCAGGTACTCAAATAATCAAGTTGATTATAAAAAGCAACCATGCTGTCTGATTTTCACAAGATTTTACATGTTTAAAACTGGGTTTTACACATGTAACTGCACTTTAGCCATGTAAGTTGGCTTCTGAAAATTGCTATAAATTATGCTTTTGAATTATCAATGTTTTACCCATATTAAGTGCACTTAACATGGATAAATGGCTTTTAAAAATTGCTATAATGGTGTGTTACATTTACATGTGCAAATCCTTTAAAAATTCACCTGAGAAGAGTAGATTTTAAAACTCAGTCAAAATAGTTATTTTCAGTAATGTTTTGTAGCATAGAATTTCTGAAAAAAAATCATTTGACTGGAGTCCTAGGAATACATCAAGAATATGTAGCAGCATATTGAATTAACACAGTAATATAGATCAAAAGCAGAAGTCACTTCAGTAGGGTAAGAGCTGAACTGAATGCCCTACAGAAAATAGGTTTACAGTGACTCCTACAAAATTTACTCTACAGAAAACAGAAGTGAAATTCTTTGGGCACTCACTGGGAAACAGCTACATATAATCCACTGCCAGTAAAAGAAATGCCAGGGAATATTTTTTCCTATTTTCTTTTTTCTTTTTTACTTTCTTCCTCTTTATTCGGCAAATTGTTTTGCTCCTTTTCTTCTTCTTTTTTTAATTTTTGTATTATTATTTCTGCTTATTTTGCTCTTGTTATTTTTTTTGCCAATTTTTCCTGTATTTTCCATTCTCACTCTTTGTTTTCCTTTTACACCCCCCCCCCCCCCAACTCACTCTGGCCTCTCTACCCATTCTCCTCCTCTGTTTCTTCCCAGTTTCACAACGTTTTTTCCCGCGACTGGGTCAACAGCAACAAATGCAGCCTTCCTCTTGTAGGGGCATGGATGGAAGTGACAGCAGCAGCAGCAGCTTCTTTCTCACTGACTAGTGCAGGGGACTTAGACAAGCACAGAGGGCACCTGATAAATGGCTCATGTTCCCTTTAGTCTGGGCATGCTCTATATATCATTAAACTTAGGTAATCAGATGCTTACAATTAGTTAGCATGCAGCTTGGAAAAACAGCTCTTTGATGGTACCTCTGATTTTAAAAACTGGTCTATAATTAGTGACAGTGGTTCAATCAGGGAACTATTACCAGAATAGAGCCGGCTAAGTTAAGGGCATTCTGGGGGAAGTAGCTGGGAGGAGTTCAGTTAGGGGCCATTTATCAAATGCTTATCGCACGCGATACGGCTGTATCGCGTGCGATAAGCCTCTATCGATTGCGAAAAGGCCTTCATGGGGTTTTTTTTTCCATGTGCCTTTTCTCCCCCCCCCCCCTCAAAATATGATAAGAAAACCACATGAAATTCGTGGGTTTTCTTATCATTTCGTGTCCCCCCCGAAATGCAACAAAATAGAAAATATCGTCTCTATTTCCTATTTCGTTGCAAACGAATGCACATCCTTATTATGCAGCATGACTTAACTATCACGAACAGTTTTGGATTACAAATTAAACACAGTTATGCCCAATGGGCTTAATGAGGAATTGGATTGGTCGTCATTAATGAGTGGGTAAAACAACTCCTTCTATTGGTTGCTTTTGAATTCAAAGGTGCAGTATAAGTGTCAGTTGGATTAAGATTTGGTTAGTTCCCGTCTATTCTAAGCAAGTTACCTGGAAGGAAGTAGGAGGTCGCGTTTCCCCTGACGAAGAAATCAAAGATTTTGAAACATGGCTGTGTCAGGAGGTCCTTCACGTGGGATGAAAGATCATTCAAGCTAAGCACGGGAAGATTTTCTAACATGTTTAAGATTGAGTAAGTGATTGAAAGTTGAAAGAAGTGAAAAGAATTGATTTCTGCACAAGAAGAATACATCACCTTATATATATATATATATATATATATATAAACAAAAGTATAAAAGTATTCAAGTTGTCACTAGTGGGATTTTCTGGCTTTTTATAAGAGAGGGAGGTGGTATATTAATGATTATGTAAAACAACCAGATGAGTAGTAGCACCATTAATTTGGTACATTACTAAGGGGTCAAAATATGAAACTACCATATTCCCTCTCTATAATTTTTCAAAAACATTTTTTTTGATTGTTAGACTGTTTTTTGCACAGAAGGTTTACATCCCGGTATTTTAAGAAATATCAGGGGTTTGGTGTGAATACAGTTGGTACATCCTCATGCAGTCAGGAATTCATGACTGCTTCCAGGAAGGACACATCACCAGTGGCTGGTTTCTAGGTAGGAATACAGCCATGACAACCACCATACACCTACTCACCTCTTTTTATTGTCTCCCTGACAGCAGAGACCCTGGAGGACTACTCTGACCTTCTCCGGATAACTGTCTCGCTGCCCAACCCTAGTATATGTAAACTCTGCTCTTATCTGCTTTCCCTGGGATAAGCAGCATGTAATCTATCTACCCTTTAGTATCCTGCCAGGTATTTGTGACCTGGATTGGCCACTGTTAGAAACAGGATACAGGGCTTGATTTGCCCAGTATGACAAATTTAATCTAATTAATTAATCTATTTATTTATTTGTTTGTTTGTTTCGCAGTTCCTTTAAACAGAAAAAACAGTAGACAAATCTGATCAAAGCGATGTACATTATAATATAAAACAAAGTAAAACTTAAAAATGGAACACAACTGTATACAACAATAAATATCTCATGGCTGCAACCCCCAGCAAAAACTAACACCCACCCCAAAAACGTTATTAAAATGACCAGGCTTTGACTTTGTTTCTAAAAGCCAGATAGATTTTTTGAAGTCTCACTTCCTGAGGGATAAGCAGATAAGCATGCACAAGGGTAAAAATGTGTTTCATTTTCTGGTTTGTTTTGGGAATTTTTTTTCCACATGAATTTCGAGTCCTTTAATGTTTGCTTTGCTTTTTTTACTTATTGATTAATTGATTGATTTAAAATAAACAAAAAAAACATTAAAATATCAAACAAAAAAAGGAAAAGGAGCATCCCAAGGCATCCAGACCCTACCACCCATCCCTCCCACCGCTGGGCCCAGGATCCTCTCCAGTCCCTACTTACTTGGTCCAGTGGGGATCCTCTGGTGAGGCTTAGGCCGTAGTAGATCTCCATGACCTCACACTGGGCTCTATAGAAGGCCAAGACTTGGAGGCCTGGTCCGGACACCTTGGCTTAGGCCTGTCGCCAGGGCCTAAACTGGATATCAGGGCTTGGTTCAAGCCAGGCCCAATGCCAGGTCCCAATGCATGGGCCTTGGCCTAGGCCAGTGAACAGCCCAGGACCAATGCTGCAGCCCAGTCCATAGACCAAGTTTCAATACCAGGACCTCGGTCATACTCAGGCCTGACACTGGTGCTCAGCCCAGAAGCTAGGTCTCGACACCTGGGCCTCGGCCCAGGGTCAGGTCCAAGCTTAGAGATCAGACCTTGGAGCTCATCTTGATGTGCATTTTTTCTTTTTATTTGTCTTTGAACTGACACTGTCTGCTAGAGGCGCGCTGGAGTTATTTAACTCCATCGCATTCTTCCCAGTGGAAGGTGCCATCATGATGCATGGCAACGTAATTCAACTGTCCACTGGGAAGGATGTGCCCAGCAGAGTGCGACCCCAACAGACTGCTCACTAACAACTGCTAGTGCACAGTAATTTCCATTAGTGTATACTGCGCATTAATGCGCACGAATTTAGATGCTCATGTGCTAGATATGCACTCAACTGGGCGCAAATCTGGACACTCGTGCACCCAGAAAGCCACCTAACTAATTATAAATCTTTGCCATTTGGGGTGCTGTTATAGGCACTCTGCTGGCCACCTATTTGGCAGCTCGAGTGCGGCGGATACAGGCACTCAGTCAGGTACAAATCTGGATGATCGGGGACCCAGAAAGACACTTAGGTAATTACCCATCTGGACACTCATGAACATGTATGCATGTTCAGTAAAAACATGACCCTACAATGTATTTTTAATTTTTTATTCTTTTGAATAACTCTGTATTACAGCGCACTAGTAACAACTGGTAGTGTGCAGTAATACCCGTTCATACCATGCAATAATTCCCATTAGTGCACAGGACCTCTGTATTATGGTGTACTAACAACTGTTAGCATGCAGATATTCCTGTCAGTGTGTAGTAACTCCCAGTGCCTGATAACACCAAGAGGTCAAATTCCTAGTGCATATTTTGAATTTGCCAATCCCTGTGCATTTTAGAAAGGGGAGTCCTGGTATTTTGGAATATGTATGTGTACACCGCACACATGTTTTAAATTTTTCAATCTTGCTTCATTTTTTTATGAGAGATACATGGTAATTGGCAATTTTTGAATTGGCCAATTATATTGTTTATTTCCCCTCCTACTTTTATTCAATAGCTATATAATAAGGGATTCTCTGCTTGTATGCTGCTTTGTATTGTGGGGTTTGAGAAAAAAACAGCAGCTATTCATTCCATTCATTTGATTTTCTAGAGCAGAAAAATTATATTTATATCAATCAATCAGTGTTAGTTGCAGCTAATGATTGATTTACTATAGCAGTCTTGAGGTGTAGCTAGCTAGCTAGCTAATAGGCCTTAGTAGCCAGTCACTGAAGCAGTAGCCTAGCCTAGCCACCAGTGTCACACCACCAGTGCTTGTAAGGTAGGTGCTTTCTGTTCAATTCAGTAATACTGATGATCTCTCTGATCTGTGATCTCAGTGAGTGAGTGCTGCAGAGACTCAGTGCAAAGTTAATATATTTCAGGTATTAGTGTGCTGGGCTGGAGGTGCTAGTAGTAACCTAGTCAAGTAGCCACTCACTATCTCTATATCTCTATCTAACTTGTTATTATCCTATCCTCTTTCCTGTGGCCTAGGCTCTGCAATCTGTCAAGTTGCCACTATATGAGGCATCTGGACCAATAACATCAGTGCCAAATTTTCAAATTTAATATAAAACATTTTAAGGGCAGTGAAAGAACTAGAGCGGCAACTCAAGTGCTCTTGTACAGTAACAGGAAGACACATACACATGTCCCATCAGTGAGTGACGTCTCCTTTTGACAATATTAGTGTTGCACTTGTGGCTTTGATTGCGTCTGGCTGGCAGGCAAGCCAAGCAGGCAGACAGTACAGCATTGGTCATTCAGTGACTCACTGGTGCTCACAGTGAGAGCCACCTGTCCACTTTTACTAACTGTGTACGTGTGTGTGTGTCTGTGTGTGTGTGTGTGTGCAGCCAACTTGAGTATTGACCTTAGAGCCAGTCTCTGTACTATTATGCTGTGTGCCGTGGAGGCAACAAAATGAGAATTAGAAGCCAAAATGTCCCAATTTTTTTGATTCTTTATTGTGGAAATAATATCTTTAAAAAGCCTGACTCATGCCGAATTTCGCCCTCTCAGAATGGGGCTGCGTCAGGGGCTACAACACACAAACAAGTATATAACAATTAAATAAAATAAATCATAAAAACACATAAACATCAGACATATAAAATGGTAACATATAAATTTGAAACATAAAAATAGATGTATGCAATGTATATGTAGAAAACAGCTCTGCAAATATGTAAGGACATTACCTCTGTTTCATATAATAGGAATTCTCAATTGATTTCATACAGTATATTGAGAAGTATCACATGGTCTGGAAGTGTAAAAAAGTCATGGGATAGGTGGCGATGTCCTTTCGTGGATCACAAACTGGCTAAAAGACAGGAAACAGAGTCAGAGAGTAGGATTAAATGGACAATTTTCTCAGTGGAAGGGAGTGGGCAGTGGAGTGCCTCAGGGATATGTATTGGGACCCATACTTCTCAATATTTTTATAAACGGAAAGAAAAATGACGAGTGAGGAACCCCCCCAAAATGCCTTAAATTACCTGGGGTCCAGTGGGGGGGGGGAGGGGAAGGGGGAGGGCGGGAAAACCGGCACACTAAAACAACCCTAAAACCCCCCCGACCCTTTAAAATAAATCCCCCACCCTCCCGAACCCCCCCAAAATGCCTTAAATTACCTGGGGTCCAGAGGAAGGGTCCCGGTGTGATCTTTCACTCTCGGACCTCCGTGCGTTGTAGAAAT
Organism: Rhinatrema bivittatum; assembly: GCF_901001135.1. Classification (NCBI taxonomy): domain Eukaryota; kingdom Metazoa; phylum Chordata; class Amphibia; order Gymnophiona; family Rhinatrematidae; genus Rhinatrema; species Rhinatrema bivittatum. The sequence continues at coordinate 266,531,709 of NC_042620.1, read as the reverse complement.
GGCGCCGGCGCTACCTTTGACCTGTCATATGACAGGTCAAAGGTAGCGCCGGCGCCATTTTGTTTTTTTGTCCCCCGACGTCAGGAGCGTAGGAGATCGCTCCCGGACCCCCGCTGGACCCCCAGGGACTTTTGGCCAGCTTGGGGGGGCCTCCTGACCCCCACAAGACTTGCCAAAAGTCAGCGGGGGTCCGGAACGATCTCCTACCGCAAATCATTTTTTCTTATGGAAAAACGATTCGACTGCAGGAGGTCATTCCGGACCCCCGCTGGACCCCCAGGGACTTTTGGCCAAGCTTGGGGGGGTCCTCCTGACCCCAAGTCCCTGGGGGTCCAGCGGGGGTCCGGAACGACCTCCTGCAGTCGAATCGTTTTTCCATACGGAAAAAACGATTCGCGGTAGGAGATCGTTCCGGACCCCCGCTGGACTTTTGGCAAGTCTTGTGGGGGTCAGGAGGCCCCCCCAAGCTGGCCAAAAGTCCCTGGGGTTCCAGCGGGGGTCCGAGAGCGATCTCCTACGCTCCTGACGTCGGGGGACAAAAAAACAAAATGGCGCCGGCACTACCTTTGACCTGTCATATTGACAGGTCAAAGGTAGCGCCGGCGCCATTTTCTACAACGCCCGGAGGTCCGAGAGTGAAAGATCACACCGGGACCCTTCCTCTGGACCCAGGTAATTTAAGGCATTTTGGGGGGGTTCGGGTGGGTGGGGGATTTATTTTAAAGGGTCGGGGTGGGTTTTAGGGTTGTTTTAGTGTGCTGGTTTTCCCGCCCTCCCCCCGATTTACGATTTTTTGACGATAAATCGGGGGAATTGTTATTGTATCGCGGCTCTAACGATTTTTGACGATTTAAAATATATCGGACGATATTTTAAATCGTCAAAAAACGATTCACATCCCTAGTGGATAGAGATGTGAATCGGAACCGGAATCAGTTCAGATTCCGGTTCCGATTCACATCATTTTTTTTTTTGTCCGGCTGATCGCGGTTTTGTTTATCGGCTGCACCCGAGCCGATAAACAAACAACCCACCCCGACCCTTGAAAACTAATTCCTTAGCTTCCCCCACCCTCCTGACCTCCCCCAAAAACGTTTTACAGGTACCTGGTGGTCCAGTGGGGTCCCGGGAGCGATCTCCCGCTCCTGGTCCGTCGGCTGTCACTAATAAAAATGGTACCGATGGCCTTTGCCCTTACCATGTGACAGGGTATCCGTGCCATTGGCCAGCCCCTGTCACATGGAGGGAGCACTGGATGGCTGGAAAATATCATAATGCCTCTGTATCGCGCCATGGTGACACCACACCTTGAATACTGTGTACAATTTTGGTCGCCGCCTCTCAAAAAAGATATAGTTGCGATGGAGAAGGTACAGAGGGGCAACCAAAATGATAAAGGGAATGGAACAGCTCCCCTATGAGGAAAGACTAAAGAGGTTAGGACTTTTCAGCCTGGATAAGAGACAGCTGAAGGGGGATATGATAGAGGTGTTTAAAATCATGAGAGGTCTAGAATGGGTTAATGTGAATCAGTTATTTACTTTTTCAGATAATAGAAAGACTAGGGGGCACTCCTTGAAGTTAGCATGAGGCACATTTAAAACTAATTGGAGAAAGTTATTTTTCACTCAACGCACAATTAAACTCTGGAATTTGTTGCCAGAGGATGTGGTTAGTGCAGTTAGTGTAGCTGTGTTTAAAAATGGTTTGGATAAGTACTTGGAGGAGAAGTCCATTACCAGCTATTAATTAAGTTGACTTAGAAAATAGCCACTGCTATTACTAGCAACAGTAGCATGGAATAGACTTAGTTTTTGTGCACTTGCCAGGTTCTTATGGCCTGGATTGGCCACTGTTGGAAATAGGATGCTGGGCTTGATGGACCCTTGGTCTGACCCAGTATGGCATGTTCTTATGTTCTTATCTCCTCCACTGCACACTTCCTGTCTCCATTAACTCAGATGCTTTAGAATTCCACACCCTGGTTCTGGTGGACTCTGGTGCCGGTGGGAACTTTATACTCAGACAACTAGTGGAGCACCTACGAATCCCCACCATTTGGACACCTACACTACTGCTATTGTCTTCAATTTACAGCGAACCATTACCAGGCAAAGTTATCTTCTCCACCAAGGCAATCCAACTTCGCACTGGGTCACTGCACACATAGACCATTTCCTTCTTGGTCTTAGATAAGGCGATATACCCTGTGGTGCTTGGACTGCCATGGTTGCAAATGCACACACACCCCATTTTGAATTGGAGCACCTTGCAACTATCTCAATGGGGCAACTCCTGCCATGGAAGTGCCTAGAAGTTGTGACTCCTATGCCTTGCTACCACTACCCACATCCCTTCCGGGTCTTCCTCTGCAGAACTCCTCTTATAGAGACATGTTTTTCAAGAAATCTGCGGACATTCTACCACCTCTCCGCTCCTTTATTGTGCCATAAACTTATTACCCAACACCGAACCTCCCAGAGGAAGGGTGTACCCACTTTCTCTGATGGAACCAAGGCAATTTCTGATTATATTCAAGAGAACTTGGCGAAAGGCTTCATCCAGCCTTCTAAGTCTCCTGCTGGAGCCGGGTTCTTTTTTGTGGGAAAGAAGGATGGTTCCCTTCACTTGTGTATAGACTACTGCAGCTTAAATGAGATCAATATGAAGGACAGCTACCCATTGCCATTGATCTCTGAACTTTTTGATAGGATCCAAGGGGCCAAAATATTCACTAAACTAGACCTCAGAGGGTCACATAACTTGGTCCGGATACGCCAGGGCGATGAATGGAAAAGCACATTTAACACCCGCGATGGCCATTTTGAATATTTAGTCATGCCCTTTTGGCCTTTGCAATGCCCTGGCCGAATTCAAAACATGATGAATGAAATCTTCAAGGGCATGCTTTTCAGCTGTGTAGTGGTATACCTAGATGACATACTGGTCTTCTCTCAGACCTTTGGAGCCATCATTTGGATGTCACCAACATCTTGCAGAGATTAAGGGGCAACCAGCTGTATGCCAAACTGCAAAAATGCTCTTTTCACCAAGAGTCTGTTCCCTTTTTAGGCTATGTGGTCTCTAGCCAAGGTTTCCAGAGGAATCCATAAAAGATCAAGAGTATTCGGGATTGGCCACAACCCACTGGTCTTAAGGTTCTGTGAAGATTCTTTAGTTTCACTAACTACTACAGATCATTCATTCACCATTATTCTACGTTGACCACTCCACTTACAGCCATGACTCGAAAGGGAGCCAATCCCTCTCACTGGTCCCTGGAAGCCATGACTGGCCTTCCAAGAACTCAAGGAGGTGTTTCTTCAAGAGCCGTGCTTATGCCACCCAGATCCTCGACGACCCTTCATTGTTGAGGTAGATGCTTCTGATGTTGGGATTGGTGCCATCCTCAGTCAACATTCTGCTAATCACACCTTGCCCCCCTGCTCATTTTTTCTCTCGACGCTTCGCCCCTGCCGAGAGACAAAGAACTACTGGCGATTAAATTGGTATTTGAGGAATGGCGTCCATGGCTTGAGGGAGTGCAACATCAAATCACGGTTTATACCAACCACAAAAACCTCAAATACTTGCGCCATGCGCAATATCTGAATCACAGGCAAGCCTGCTGGTCTCTATTTTTTAACCGGTTTGACTTCCTCTTGCGATACAGGCCAGCTATTAAAACACCCAAGCTGACGCACTCTCCCATCCATTTTCCACGGAAGATGTTCCAGATACTCCGGGTCACATCATTGACCCTACAAGGGTACTCCTCTCTGCTACCCACACATTTCCAGCTGGGAAGACAGTGGTTCCCCAACCACTCAGAAGAAGATCCTCAGATGGGCGCATGACTCTCTGCTCACAGGCCATCCTGGACAAGCCAGAATACTTTCTACTTTGCAAAGGTTCTACTGGTGGCCAACCATGAAGAAAAATGTCCAGACTTATGTAGAGTCATATCCTACATGAGCTCGGCAAAAAACCACCGGCAGGTCACCCTTGGGGGTTTCTCCAGCGACTTCCTGCAGCCAGCGAGCCGTGGACACATATAACCACGGACTTCATTGTTGACTTACCACTATCCAGTGTCTACAATACCATCTTGGTCCCCTCGGACCCGCTTTTCAAAGATGGCACATTTCGTGGCGTTACCCGGTCTACCTTCAGCTCCAGAATTAGCAAAACTATTCATCTGCCACGTCTTTCGCCTCCATGGCCTACCAAGACACATCCTTTCTGATCGAGGGTTCCAATTTATAGCAAAATTCTGAAGGTCCCTATGCAAAAGATTTGACATCTCCCTGGATCTCACATCAGCCTACCATCCTCAGGCCAATGGACAGTCAGAGAGGGATGAACCATACTTTAAAACAGTTTCTCCAGGCATACGTAAACTTTAGGCAGAGTGACTGGTCCGATTTACTCCCCTGGGCCGAGTTTGCTTTAACCTCCCACAAGTCTGCTTCAACTGGACCTTCTCCCTTCCAAATTGTCTACAGATGCCAACCTCTGCCTCCTGTTCCTGTGCCTCTGTCTGAGTCATCTCTGGCAGCATAGGCCTCAGTGCAAGAACTGCACCAACTCTGGGAGCACACCAAACAACTCCTCCAATAGGCTGATCAAAAGGCTAAGAAGTTCTACCATGCTCATCAATGAGCAGCTCCTCAGTTTCACCCCTGAGACAAAGTATGGCTCAGTATTTATTTATTTATTTATTTATTTTGAACTTTTCTATACCGACATTCATGTGGCAAGATACATATCATATCAGTTTACAGTGTAACACAAAATTGCAACAGGCATTACATGGAACCGGGTTACATAGAACTGGGAATAACAGAAATACAACTGGGGGAAGAATTGGCAACTGTTAACAAGTGAGGCATTTAGAGAAGTACCTGTTTCATCCGCCTAAAACTGCCTTCTGCTCGATTTTTGCCCAGATACATCGGACCTTTTGCAGTACTTTGCCGCTTGGGTCCAGTTACTTACAGCCTTCAGTTACCCTCTTCACTTAAATCCACAATGCCTTCCACATCTATCTCTTAAAACCGCTCATCCTGTCAGAGTTCTCAAAGAAAACACCTGAACCCCAACCTCTAACAGCAGAAGAGGACATCACCTATCCAGTTGCGGGCATCCTGGATGTAAGAAAAACGCGGAAGGCTCTGGGAGTATCTCATCTCATGGGAAGGATTTCATCCCGAGGAGAATAGTTGGGAGCCTGCAACCAATATCCTCGACAAGGAATTGATCAGACAATTCCACACTTCTCATCCTAGGAAACCAAAACCCCCGGGGAGAAGCCCTAAGAAGGGGGGAAACTGTTACACCCATTGGTCGCAAATGGCTGTGACTACTAATGCTCACCTCTTTCTTTGCTGCCTTGTCATCATTTATTTTTATTTATTTAACTCTTTTTTATACCGACCTTCATGGTAAAAACCATATCAAATCATTGGGGAGAATGGCTGCCTCCGCCAACCACCGCCGATCTTCCTGGCGTTTCCAGGACAGCGTGGGCGCTGCTGACCACCATCTTGCTTCTGGGATCACCTAGGCAAGCGCGCACGCAAGGGCCAGTCTTGTACACGTTATGGCGGGAACCTCGGGGAAGTCCCCTGCGGATTATGTCATCTCTCCACTGTACTTAAGCTGGCTGGCCCTGCCTATCGACACGTTAGCAAGGAGTTCCCTCATTGCTGAATCTGCTTCATCCCTTCGGACTTCCTGTTCCAGTGACTACACTTTGGCGTGAGACGCTCTGGGTACCCGCTCCTCGGGGGCCCTTCTTCATCTCTGGCTATCCACTCCTCGGAGGGCCTTTGCCTTGAACTGCTGTCTGTTCCCGTTCCCCGGGACCCCTCCTGGAACTCTACGGAGTTCCAGGAGGGGTCCCAGGGAACAGAAGTCCGTAGAGTGAAGGTACTCTTGTGAGTACCTTCACTCTACGGACTTCTACTGTATCAAGCCTCATTGTGGAATCCTCTCCAGTGTACCCCATGCCTCGAGCCACTACTGTGTCATCTCTGAAAAGGAGCCACTCTGGTGTAACCTGCACTGCAGGTTATTGCTGCACCATCGCTACAGGACCCTCACCCGTGTTCCTGTACCTCGGACCACCACCATACCATCTCTGTGTGAGGAATCCCTCGGTGTAACCTGCGCTGCAGGCCACTACCACATCACCAATACAGAGAGACTTCTTCGTCGTAGCCTGCTCTGCGGGCCACTATTGAATCTACACATCTGAGGTATTCCCTCTGGGTATACCCCTCTGCTCAGAACTTTACTTTTACTGCACCTCCCGCTCCGCGGGCTGTGCCTTTTTTCCTTCCTAATAAAGACTCTGTTCCACAGCTGTGTCTGACAACTGCTGATACCATGCCTCCTGACGGTGAGGCTCACAGGGCTCCTCCCTGTGGGTGGTATCACTTCTCACCTCGGCCCAGGGGTTCACACACCTACAAGCATTAACAAGATGATTCATGAGTAATTTTTCCACTTTAGTCATTAAAATATGATTGTATCTCTCCACCAATCTGCTGGACGTGGTCTATACAGTGTTTGATAATGTAACTTTATACTCAGAGCAAACTCCAAATCTTGCATTATCTGTCCAATGAAATGAGGGCCTCTGACACTTTCAATCACCTCTTGAATTCCAAATCTTGCAATTAATTCTTTCAACAGTTTTTTCCTATAGTCTGTGAGTTTGCTTTAGCAGTTGGAATCACTTCTAATTATCTAGTAAATAAATAAAACAGGTTGCTATTAAAATATACCTTAAATTCATTACCTGTGACATGATTAGGAAATCCATTTGTAATCGCACAATTGGGCCCTTGTTCTGACTTGAGAGGTGGACCCTTGGTCCGGCGAGAAGTGCAGTCCTCTCGTCGGCAGGCGAGGCCAATCACGAAGGTCGCTGGAGGTAATAGATGAAAATCTGGATGCAGGCGCCTCCTGCGGATCGTTTAATCCAGATAGCTGGCGCCTCCAGCAGGTCGAGAGAACATTTCTTTGAAAAATAGGAACAAGGGTGGAATTTCCCGCCAGCATCATTCTGACTCAAAACTGCTCAAACCCCCTCCGTTGAAGCGTCTACCTCCACCATGAATGGACGTCTAGGATCCAGGTGGCGGAGACAGGGTCGCCACAGAAAAGCATCCTTGAGAGTTTGGAATGCTTCAATCGCTTCTACCGGCCAAGTTTTGAATTTGACCCCCTTACGTGTAAGTGCAGATAATGGTGCGGTCAGTTTAGAGAAATTCTTGATGAAATGACGATAATAGTTAGCGAAACCCAGAAAACGTTGGAGAGCTCGTAGTCCATTGGGTTGAGGCCATTCTTTTATACATTTCACTTTGGTCGGATCCATTTCGAACCCTTGTTTTGAAACAATATATCCTAGAAAGGGTAAGGATTCTGCTTCAAAGATGCATTTCTCCAGTTTGGCATATAATTGATGTTCCCTTAAACGTTGTAGAACTTGCGTCACATATTGGCGATGCGACTGTAGGTCCCTCGAGAAAATCAAAATATCATCGAGATAAACAATCATACAGATATATAATAAGTCTCGAAAAATTTCATTAATAAAGTGTTGAAAAACAGCAGGGGCATTAGTTAAACCAAAGGGCATAACTAGATATTCATAGTGTCCATCTCTGGTGTTGAATGCTGTTTTCCACTTGTCTCCCTCCCGAATCTGAACTAGATTATACGCCCCCCGCAGGTCCAATTTGGAGAATATTTGAGCTCCTTGCAGATGATCAAACAGTTCAGCAATAAGAGGCAGGGGATAACGATCCTTGATGGTGATAGCGTTAAGATCACGAAAGTCAATGCAAGGACGTAAAGTCCCATCTTTCTTTTCAACAAAGAAGAAAAGAGCCCCCGCAGGAGAGTTGGATTGATGGATAAACCCCTTCTGTAGGTTGTCCTGGATGTATTCAGTCATCGCCTGTGTCTCCATGGCAGATAGAGGATAAACTCTACCACGTGGAGGAGTGGATCCTGGAACCAGTCGAATAGCGCAGACGAATTCTCGATGTGAGGGGTAAAATATCCGCAGCCTCCTTGGAAAAGACGTCTGTGAATTGTGCGTATTGCGGGGGTAGTTTCTGTAGTACAGAAGTGCAGATGGGGCTAGAATCAAAAGTAGATCTCCGTAAGCAAGTCCCATGGCATCCGGATCCCCATTGAGTAAGTTTTAAAACTGTCCAGTCGAATTGTGGATTGTGGCGTTGAAGCCAGGGAATCCCGAGAACAACTGGGTGGATGGCTTTGCTGAGGACGTAGAAGGTGATTTGTTCGGTATGGTCAGGTGCAATATGGAAGTTTATTGGTACTGTGTGATGTGTGATCTTCCCAGGTAATGGTTCCCCGTGGATAGAAGAGATGATCAACGGTGTGGAGCAGAGTTGAGTGGGGATCCGGAGTTGATCCACTAGTTCTTGTAATATGAATTCTATGAAGTCTATTAAAGCCAAAGTGTTAAATTCATGTCCACTGATGTCCAGAGTAACTTGTACAGTGAGTGGGGGAGATTGGGAGGCGAGACCTAGAGGACTCCCCCTGAGCACCTTAGGCTTTGGAGTTTCCCGGCCTAATAGGGCATGTGGCAATACGATGGCCAGCTCCCCCACAGTAAAGACACAGGCCCGCCTTGCGACGTCTCAGACGTTCTTCGGGTGTTAAAGGTCTGCGGCCCAATTGCCTGGGTTCGGCCACAGGTCCCTCAGGAACCGAGGATTCTCACGAAGTAGTAGAGGTGATAGGCGGAACATAAGGGGTAGCCGGGCGCCTCTGTGATCCTAGCGTCTCCCGGGCCCTTTCTTGTAGCCGTCGGTCGATCCTGGTAGCTATTTCAATTACTGCATTTAAGGAGGATGGAAGTTCATGAGCGGCTAGCTCGTCCTTGATTCTGGCAGATAGTCCCTCTAGATAAATAGATCGTAGAACAGATTCTTCCCAATGGAGTTCCATAGCCAGGGTCCGAAACTCAATGTTGTAATCTGTAATGGATCGTCCTCCTTGTTGGAGATGTAACAGGTCCGTACTGGCAGCAGCTTGCTTCCCTGGTTCCTCAAATGCTGTCCGAAACAGTTCAAGAAATCGTGTTAGATCCTGTAGTACCGGATCCAAGCACTGCCAGACTGGAGAGGCCCAGGTCAGAGCTTTACCTTCAAGTAAAGATAGAATATAGGTGGTTTTTGTTATATCATCCGGAAACAGAGTTCGTTGAAGGTGAAAATGCATACCACATTGATCCAGAAATCCTAAACAGAGACGAGGATCCCCGCCATATCGGGGAGGAGTGGGTAGAGGAAGAACAGGCGGATGGTAGTTCTGAGTAACAGGCGGAGTTGGTACTGGCGGTGGAATGGGAGCCGGAGGACTAGAACGAGTAGCGACTACAGCGTCAAGCTGAGCACTGAGTCTTTCTATAGAGGCAGCCATAGATTCTAACATGTTCTGTTGCTCCATGATCTTCTGGGCCAGACCAGGAACTGCTCTTAGGCGGAGGCCTCAGCCGGGTCCATGGCCTTGGCTTACTGTTCTGACTTGAGAGGTGGACCCTTGGTCCGGCGAGAAGTGCAGTCCTCTCGTTGGAAGGCGAGGCCAATCACGAAGGTCGCTGGAGGTAATAGATGAAAATCCTGATGCAGGTGCCTCCTGCGGGTCGTTTAATCCAGATAGCTGGCGCCTCCAGCAGGTCGAGAGAACAAAAACTGGCGCCTCCAGTGGGTCGTGGAAACAGAAACTGGCGCCTCCAGCAGGTCGAGAGAAAGAGGAGGAAACGAAGGCCGGTCCGGGAAACAAGAGCCAGCAAACTCCGCAGCCAGTCCAGGGGTCGAAAGCCAGAAGGTACCGCAGCCAGTCCAGGGGTCGAGAGCCAGAATCCTCCACAGCCAGTCCAGGAGTCGAGAGCCAGAAAGGAACCTCAGCCAGTCCAGGGATCGAGAGCCAGAATAATCCGTAACCAGTCCAGGAGTCAAGAGCCAAGCAGGAACGACAGCCAATCCAGGAATCACAACACGGAGGAGCAATTCAGGAACCGAAAGCAGGAAACCACCAGAGCCATGAAGCCAAGGCAAGGTCTGAAGGCTCAGACCTTGCCTTAAATAGTTGATTGAAGATGGAATCAGGCAGGAAGGAACCCCCTACTTCCTGTAGGGGTTCCTTTAAGGCCAGGTACTATCCACCCACCAGTGAGATCCTCAGTAGAGTTGGTACGGTACCACAGAGCAGAGACGTCCGAAGGAGTCCTCCATAGAGATGGTAATGGCCCACAGAGCACGGTACACCAGGGAGGTCCTTAGTAGAGTTGGTAAAGGTTAGCAGAGTGGGTACGTCTGAAGGAGTCCTCAGTAGAGTTGGTAGTGGTCTGCAGAGCGGGGTAGACCAGGTCCTTGGTAGAGCAGGAAGTGGACCGTAGTTTGGAGTACTCATGAACAAGCGGTGTTGGTTCCAGGGAGGCTCCGAGGAAAGGAGCAGACAGAGTTCCAGGCATTAGGCCCGCCAAGGAGCAGATAGCCGGGACGAGGAGAGGGCCCCGAGGAGCGGGTACCCAAGACGTCCACGCCGGGAAGCAGGAACTGGAACGCAGAGTCCTCAGGAAGTGAGATGGAGTTAGCAAGGATGGGTCTCTTTGCCAAGTCATTCATAGACAGGACCAGCTGGTTTAAATATCCGAGAAGGATGATGTCATCCGGAGGGGACGCCCCCGAGGCTCCCGCCATGATGTGGTTAAGAGTGGCCTGTGTGCGTGCGCGGCTAGATGGACCTGATGGCAAGATGGCGGTCAGCAGCGTCCGTGCCAACCCAGGAGGCCTGGGAGTGACAGGCAGGTCAACGGCAGCTGGCAGAGGCTGCCAATCTACCCCATGGAGTCAGAGAAGCAAAGAAGGAGGTGAGCAATAGAAGTCGCAGCTGTCTGTGACTGACGGGCGTAACACAAAGTAAAGAACAATGGAAATTGCAGTGTTCTTGCAGAAGTCAGCTCTGAAGTGACTTCTGCAAGAACACTGCAGAGATTGCTGACAGTGATAGACAAAGCACAAAATCTGAAAAGAGTAAAAAAATATAAAAATATTAAATAATTTCACTCTGTTAAAAAAAAATTAATATTATTAACTGTTACACTTACAGTCACCCTCTGTTCATACAAATAAATCCTGTCACATGGTAGGAGCACAAGATGGCAACCGGCTGTCCATTGCTCCTACCATGTGACAGGGGCCAACCAATGGCACCGGTAGCCTCTGTGACATAGTAAGGACAAAGGCTATCGGCGCCATTTTGAATACCGGCAGCCGACAGCCCGAGTGCAGATCGCCCCAGGACCCCCGCTGGACCACCAGGGACGTTTGGCAAGTCTTGGGGGGGTCAGGAGGATGAGGGTTTATTCGTTAGTGATACGTTGTATTCGTGGGGGTTCACCATACGTTTCATGATCCCCACGAATACAACGAATATGGCATATACATTGCGGATTGCCAATACGTTGCAAATAAATGCACACCCCTAGTAATTTCTGAATTTTAGTTTGGAGGTGACTTGATTAGAAGCACATCAGAACCGTATCAGTAATGAATCTGTTAAAAGGTCTCAAGAATAGTTTACATAAGTGCTTTGTAATATGAAGTTAATCAAACAACTTATTGCTAGCAAAGGAAAAATAATTTGAAATTAACTTTTTTTTCAATGGTTACAGTTTACTTGGTTATTACAGAAATATAAATTCCATCTGTCTTAATTCATAAATAAATCTTTATGATGGCAATAATGTCTAGCAAACTTCACTACAGTTAACTGTTTGGGAAGAAATAAAGCCATTAACAGAGATTTAACATATGTGTTATTTCTAATAAGACTTCCTGAAGAAGTTAAAAACTCTTTCTTTTCTAAATCATGAATAACCCAAAAGCTTATTGTGATTTTGTATAAACAGTGGCCACAAGATCGTTCGCCAAAATAATGCTCAAGTTAATCTTACCCATACAGCCATTTAAGTTGAGCTGTTTTCAACAGGAATCAGTGCACTTTCAATAATTACAAGATTTCATCATTGTCCTTTTCTCTCAGTAATTCATTATTTCATTAATGTTAACATCTGTAATAGGTTTTTTAGAAAATAGCTCACAAAAGACACTTCTTATGAAATAAGTAAAAAAATTGTCTTCATGCCTGTTCCTGAAAACAAGTCTCACATGGTTCATAAGCCTACAGTGTGTTAGGCTTCCTTTTTTTTTTCTGCAACAAGGAGTCAGTTCCTAAGGGCCATTTTTTTAAAGGATTACGGGCGTAAATCCTCTTGATTTACGCGCGTAACCGGTCCTGCGTGCGCCGGGCCTATTTTCAAAACACCCAGCGGCGCGCATAAGTCCCGGGACGCTTGTAGTCCCAGGGCTTGCAAAAAGGGGCGGGGTGTGGGTGGTCCTGGGTAGTCCGGGGGCAGGGCGAGGGCGGGACCAGAGGCCTCTGACACAGCGGCGATTTGCTGCTCTGTCAAAGGATCACGTGCCGGCAGGCTACCAGCACCCGCAACCTGTGCCTGCCTCCAGGCAGGCGCAAAAGGTGAAGTAAAGATTTTGGGGGGGTTAGAGTAGGGCTGGGGGGGGAAAGGTTAGGGGAAGGGGTGGGAAGGTTAGGTTAGGGGGAAGGGAACAGAGGAAGGAAGCGCGGCTCGGTGCACCCCCTTGCGCGCGCCTACCCCGGATTTTATAACATGCGCGCGCCCGCTATAAAATCGGGCGTATATGTGCACATGCCGGGGTAGCATGCGCACATATAGGCTGCGCGCGCTTCTTTTAAAATCTACCCCTAAGGGTGGGGCTGTTCTCTGTTCAGACTCATAGAAACTAAAGCTTAATTCTAAACAATTGAAAATAAAGAAACATTTTTCTAAATGCATGATATTTCCACTATCATTTAAAGTACGGATATAAACTTAAACAAATCTTCAGAAAAGGAAAGGATTAAAAAATATTTGCCAAACAGGAGTACGATAATCCTGCGCAGACATTGTCATACTCTGTCTCTTTTCTCTTGTTCTGAGGAAGAACTTCCAAAAACATTCACTCTGATTCACATAATATCTCTTCCTATGCAAGGTTACTGGAAAGCCTAAACATTTTATACTTCAGTGTTTGATATATAACTATATATGTATTCTTGTAGTGAATAGTATGTCTTAATTTAATTTTTTATAGCTAATTCCCTCTTAATTTAAAAGCAAGAAAATAAAAGATGCATTTATTATTTTCTTATATAGGCAACTTAAGAAATTAAGCTATACTTGTAGCACTATGTAACACTATGAAAGACATACCACACATTCCTAGAGGGGAAAGGCAAGAAATAAACATTCTAGCTTTCTAGATGTCATTTTACTTATTGTATTATTATTCATTTTTTCTTCCAAACCCAAACAAATAAAATAATAAAATAAATGGTTTACCTTAAAAATAACTATAATTATGGATAGATGGGTATATTTGGAATTACTCCTAACTAAGGGCAGGATTCATCATTCTTCGTGGAATGATGAATCCTGCGAAAAGGAAGGGGGCGGGGCCTGTGAAAGGCCACAGCCGTTCACAACGTGGCGGTGCAGCCTTTCATTGTGAATAGCACCACCGTAAAAGGTGGTGCCATTCGCTGTGCTACTGCTGGTGAGAATGTTCCTCACATTATCACCGGCAGTGGTGCGTGACCAACTCCTCCCCATCTCCCGGTCATTTATATCCTATCGCACGCGAAAAGGTTGCGAGCATAGGTTTTAAAATTTGCCCTATTGCATTTAAATATAAACTGGATGTTAATTAATTCATGGACAGCATACATTCTTTTTTAGGCTTGGGAAAAAAAAAGAACTCCATATGTCATCACAGCTACAGTTCTAGATACTAAAAATCAGACCAAAAGCTTTCTTTTTCACAAAGCAATGCAGAAGATTAGCTTTCACAATAGCTGCGTAGAATTATTAAAATAATCTGTCTTAATAGTTAATGACGACTACATCTACTAAGACCAGAAATTCAATAATTAATAATAGCAAAGTAGGTGAAGCATACATTTATAACTGTAAAATAAGTAGATTCAGGGCAGTGAATGACAACAAGGTGTAAGGATTAGATATGATTCGACTGCTAGGAAAGTACTGTGGCATGTACATATTTTAAATCATGTACCAAACCTTCTCTTTATTTGAGTAAGGCTTTAATTCTAGCAACAATTGTAAAAATTACATGGAATAACTGATTCAGGTGGTAATGTAATTATAGCACCTTGTTGAAACAGATATTTAATTACTGGATCAATTTGTAAATTGCCAACATCATTATTATAATAATACTGGGAAACACAATTTTCGTTGAGTTAGATCTGACCCTTGTTTTTGACTATCTTTTGACATCTGAATCCAAAAATGACCCCAGTTTTTCTCTATCACTTCAACTTTTTAAGGTACAGGATACCCTCCCTTTCTCCCAAAAATCATACAAAATGTACATACAAAGGAAATAAAAGAAAAATTACTTGAATATGCTATTTATTTAGAGTTATTTATTCATACAAAGGCTATATATTGTTACTGTAAGTCAAATTGTGTACAAGTAGTAAAGTTCTGCTACCAAACATACATATTAAGGTAATAATTTATGCTTATAGCTTTTTCAGCAGTGTGTTCAATCTGTGGACAATCTCGCCTGATGCTCCAACAATAATCAGTCATCATATGTACATCCCATCTACCCTGATACCGTGCCTCCATGACCTTCAAATCTTGGTGGAATCATTCACCTTGCTCATCACTGACTGTACCAAGGTTTTTCGGGAAGTCTGCAAGATGGCTATGCAGAAAATGCACCTTGATGCTCATGTTGCAATGAAGCATTTTGAGCTCTACAAGATTTTCTGACAATTTCGGTATAATTCTGTGCTTGTTATATTTCCAAGAAAGTCCTTGACAAGGTTTTTGAATGACACCAAGTAGGGATGTGAATCGTGTCCTCGATCGTCTTAACGATCGATTTCGGCTGGGAGGGGGAGGGAATCGTATTGTTGCCGTTTGGGGGGGTAAAATATCGTGAAAAATCGTGAAAAATCGTGAAAAATCTAAAAATCTAAAAAATCGCAAATCGGCACATTAAAACCCCCTAAAACCCACCCCCGACCCTTTAAATTAAAATCCCCCACCCTCCCGAACCCCCCCCAAATGAGTTAAATAACCTGCGGGTCCAGCGGCGGTCCGGAACGGCAGCGGTCCGGAACGGGCTCCTGCTCCTGAATCTTGTTGTCTTCAGCCGGCGCCATTTTTCCAAATGGCGCCGAAAAAATGGCGGCGGCCATAGACGAACACGATTGGACGGCAGGAGGTCCTTCCGGACCCCCGCTGGACTTTTGGCAAGTCTCGTGGGGGTCAGGAGGCCCCCCACAAGCTGGCCAAAAGTTCCTGGAGAACCAGCGGGGGTCAGGGAGCGATTTCCCGCCGCGAATCGTTTTCGTACGGAAAATGGCGCCGGCAGGAGATCGACTGCAGGAGGTCGTTCAGGCGAGGGTTCCGGCGCCTCGCTGAACGACCTCCTGCAGTCGATCTCCTGCCGGCGCCATTTTCCGTACGAAAACGATTCGCGGCGGGAAATCGCTCCCTGACCCCCGCTGGACCTCCAGGAACTTTTGGCCAGCTTGTGGGGGGCCTCCTGACCCCCACGAGACTTGCCAAAAGTCCAGCGGGGGTCCGGAAGGACCTCCTGCCGTCCAATCGTGTTCGTCTATGGCCGCCGCCATTTTTCGGCGCCATTTTGGAAAATGGCGCCGGCTGAAGACAACAAGATTCAGGAGCAGGAGCCCGTTCCGGACCGCTGCCGTTCCGGACCGCCGCTGGACCCGCAGGTTATTTAACTCATTTGGGGGGGGTTCGGGAGGGTGGGGGATTTAATTTAAAGGGTCGGGGGTGGGTTTTAGGGGGTTTTAGTGTGCCGGCTCACGATTCTAACGATTTATAACGATAAATCGTTAGAAATCTCTATTGTATTGTGTTCCATAACGGTTTAAGACGATATTAAAATTATCGGACAATAATTTTAATCGTCCTAAAACGATTCACATCCCTACAACCAAGCATTCTTTTGGAGTTCTGACATTGTCCCAATGAAATGTTCATCTTAATGAGCTGCCGAATCTGTGGACCGTCAAACACACCGGCCTTTATCTTTTCAAATGACAGGCTAGGAAATGCCAAAATGACATACTTGAAACAGTCTCCTTCAGTTGGCAAAGCTTTAACAAATTGCTTCATGAGACCCAGTTTTATGTGCAGGGGTGGGAATATGTACTTATTTATTTTTATTTATTTTATATACCGATGTTCAATCTGGCATATCACATTGGTTTACAATTGTAATACAGGTTCAATAAGAATTAAGCTTCTTATTTTTTCACATTATAACTTCGTATCACCATAATGTTCTTTCTGTCAACAAGTGGCTCATGTAGAATGTTTGGATCCCCAGGTTTGAGGTCAGATCTTGGAGGCCAATTTGACTGCACCCCAATGCTTCTCACGAGCTCTGCTGACTAACATACACAGAAACAGGGATACTTGGTGTATCTGCGTTGCTAACCAAGAAGGAAGCAGTAGGGATGTGAATCATTTTTGAACGATTAAAATTATCGTCAGATGATTTTAAAATCGTCCTAAATCATTAGAGTGCACGATACAATACAAATGCCCCCGATTTATCGTCAGGGGCATTTGTATTGTATCGTTAAATAGGGCACGGGAATTATTTGGGGGAGGGCGGGAAAACCGGCACACCAAAACAACCCCTAAACCCACCCCGACCCTTTAAAACCAATTCTTTACATTCCCCCACCCTCTCGAACCCCCCCAAAATGTTAAATTACCTGGTGGTCCAGTGGGGGGGGGGGGGGGGTGTCCCAGTGTGTTCTCCTGCTCTCGGGCCATCGGCGCCATTTTGGCTGCCACTAATTAAAATGGCGCCGATGGCCCGATAAAAAAAAAAACCACCCGACCCTTTAAATCGACCCTCCTTAGCCTCCTCCACCCTCCCAACCCTTTTTTTAGGGAGGCCCGCGCCACTAAAAAAAAAACCCACCCGACCCTTTAAATCGACCCCACCCTCCCAACCCCCCCAAAACCTTTTAAAATTACCTGGTGGTCCAGGGGAGCCTCGGGGGGCCTCGGGGAGAGATCCAGGGGGGCCTCGGGGAGGAGAGATCCAGGGGGGCCTTGGGGAGAGATTTCCCGTTCCCAGGCATCAGCTGTTCTAAAAAAAAATGGCGCCGATGCCCCTTTGCCCTTACCATGTGACAGGGTATCCGTGCCTTTGGCCGGCCCGTCACATGGTAGGAGCACTGGATGGCCGGCGCCATCTTTAAAGATGGCGCCGGCCATCTTTACTCATCAGCCCCTATTATACTATACTCTATAATAGGGGCTGATGAGTAAAGATGGCCGGCGCCATCTTTAAAGATGGCGCCGGCCATCCAGTGCCGGCCATCCAGTGCCGGCCATCTTTACTCATCAGCCCCTATTATACTATACTCTATAATAGGGGCTGATGAGTAAAGATGGCCGGCACCATCTTAAAGATGGCGCCGGCCATCCAGTGCTCCTAGCATGTGACAGGGGCCGGCCAATGGCACGGATACCCTGTCACATGGTAAGGGCAAAGGGGCATTGGCTCCATTTTTGTTTTAGAACAGCTGATGCCTGGGAACGGGAAATCTCTCCCGAGGCCCCCTGGATCTCTCCTCTCCCCGAGGCCCCCTGGATCTCTCCCGAGGCCCCCGAGGCCCCCCTGGACTACCAGGTAATTTTAAAAGGTTTTGGGGGGGTCGGGAGGGTGGGTCGATTTAAAGGGTCGGGTGGGTTGTTTTTTTTTTAGCGGCGCGGGCCTCCCTAAAAAAAAAAATTAGCGATGTGAATTGGAATCGGAAACTATTCCAATTCACAATCTTAACGATCAGATTCCCCCCACCCCCCAGCTGAATCTGATCGTTAAGACGATCTGGCACACGATTCACATCTCTAGGAAGCAGACCATTTTAAGGTCAACACAGATGATCCAATTGTGCTTGTGATATTTGTAACAGATCAATGACTCTCTTTATGTCTTTATAGTCTTCACCAAAAAAAACTGAACGGCCAATTGGAACTGCACCAAATAAATTGCCATTCTGGAGGAGGACACACTTCAAGCTCCATTTTGAGCTATTGAACAGTCGCCATTCAGTTGCATTATAGATTGGAATTCCCAATTCCTCCATTAAACCATGTATGTTATGGCAATAGACAAAGCCACTGTCACTTTGAAAGTATTGCAGAAATGCACTTTCTCTTGATCAAAAGTAGAATATCTGCGCTCCTTTTTCAAGCAAGTGTTCTCGTGCAGTCTTGATGCTAGGAGTTCTGAAGTTTTTTGATAGTCCCAAATCTCGTGCCAAATCATTCAACTCATTCTGATCAATCCCTTTTGAACTGAGTCATCTTCAATTTCAAAATCTTCATCGTTGCTGTCACTTAGTTCTTCACCATACTTCTGTTTTTTGAAAGAGGGTAGTTCAATGAAAACTGGCACTGGGATTTCAGCTGAAGGAGGCACTGGGCGTATAGCTGATAGTAGACTAGGATACGCTATTTTACATTTATTTTTCTTGTTTATCCTGACGTTTTCACTATACAAAAGTAACAGTCACTTGAATGATCTCTGGGCTCTCGCCAAACCATAGGTATACCAAATGGCAATTTATTAGGGATGTGCAGAAGGGACAGATTCATCCGATTCAATACTCGTATTCATCGGGGGCCAAAAATGTTGCATTCGTTCAATGGCACCCCTGATCCATTGATACATTTCATTCGTTTTCCGTTTCCCATTAAAGTCAATGGGGGAAGTATTTGCAGCCTATTTTTGGCTGCAGAATTGGGGTTTTCTTATTAATTTTGATGAAACTTCTGGGGAGCAATCATCAGAACAAAAAAAGAGCTCCAAGGTATGTAGACTGTGGCAAAGTGGCACCAAAGAGGATGAATAGCCTAAGGTACTTTAAAGGGGCAAAGAGGTACCAGGAGTGGCAAGAGTGCTTTAATAGAGGTGCAAAGCAGCAGCGAAAGTGTCAAAAACATACCACAGCTTCAAAAGAGAGCACTGGTAACAGATGGATGAACCCTCGAAGGCAGCATGACAGGCAAAGTGGCAAGACAAGTGGCATCAACATCCTATAGCACAATGAAGGGGGAACATAGCAAGCAGAAAGTCTAGCACCAACACAATTAGGAGTGTATAATAGTGGCAAGAACACCACAAGGAGTTGAGTGAGTCATCTGGTATATGTATGGCAGCAAGGCAGAGTGGCAGAGGGTAGATCAGGCTGGCTACACCAGGGAGAGTTCCCTTTCCTTTGAGCAGGAAAGGGCTCCCTGGAATGGGTTGACCCCTTAGAGTGTATAATGGTACAAATTGTTAGGATTTAAGCATTTGCAAACAGATCATGACTTCATGAGCAAGACGAGGAAGTTCTCTTCTCTGCTCTGAAACTAAAGAAAATTGTTTGTTTTATTTAAGGATCCATGCTGTGAAGGATTAGTAGTTTGAATTGCCAGAGACTGAGGTTTCCCTTTGCAACGAGGGTTCAGCCGTTAGGACCAAAAGAAGCGCTGATGTCATCTCCCACCCAAATCTACAATATCAACCTATGTTGACTTTGTACTCTACAGTGCCGGTGTAAACTATGGGAACACAGAGGGTAAACTAGAATCCCACTACCACCAGTTTTCGATAGTACTAGAAGAAACATTAATGTTGACACATAGGAAAGACTTAGGGAACATGGCCCATATTATGAAGGTAATGAAAACTATTGAGCATATGAAATATGCAAGCTCCAAACATCTTAAGTCAGCTTTTTATGTTCGTACATTCCAAATGTGGATGTACAGGCACAGTGTTTGAGGTCAAGCCCTCGCAGGGACCTAAGGCCTGGACGAAAAGTCACAGCATTCGAGGACAGAGGTCAAGCCCACGTAGGGACATAAGTCCTGGACGGACAGGCAGAGAATTCGAGGAAAGATGTCAAGCCCTTGTAAGGACATAAGGCCTAGACGGACAGGCACAGCATTTGAGGACAGAGATGAAGCCCACATAGAGACATAAGGCCTGGACGAACAGGCAGGCACAGCATTTCAGGACAGAGGTGAAGCCCACGTAGGGACATAAGGCCTGGACGGACAGTTAGGCACAGCAATCTAGGACAGAGGTCAAGCCCTTGTAGGGACTAAGCTTGGACAAACAGGCAGGCACAGTATTTGAGGACAGAGGGCAAGCCCACGTAGGGACATAAGGCCTGGATGGACAGTTAGGCACAGCATTCGAGGACAGAAGTCAAGCCCTTGTAGGGATATAAGGCCTGGATGGGCAGGCACAGCATTCGAGGATAGAGGTCAAGCCCACATAGGGACATAAGGCCTGGATGGACAGTTAGGCACAGCATTTGAGGACAGACGTCAACCCCTTGTAGGGATATAAGGCCTGGATGGGCAGGCACAGCATTCGAGGATAGAGGTCAAGCCCACATAGGGACATAAAGCTTGGATGGACAGTTAGGCACAGCATTCGAGGAAAGAAGTCAAGCCCTTGTAGGGACTTAAGGCCTGGATGAACAGGAAGGCACAGCATTCGAGGACAGAGGTGAACCTCATGTATGGACATAAGGCCTAGACGGACAGGCAGGCACAGCATTCAAGAACAGAGGTCAAGCCCTTGTAGGGACATAAGGCCTGGATGGAGAGGCACAGCATTCGAGGACAGAGGTCAAGCCCTTGTAGGGACATAAGGCCTGGACAGACAGGCAAAGCATTCGAGAACAGAGGTAAAGCCCTTGTAGGGACTTTAGTCTTGGACAAACAGGCAGGCACAGCATTCGAGGACAGAGGTCAAGCCCACATAGGGACATAAGGCCTGGGCGGACAGGCACAGCATTCGAGGACAGAGGTCAAGCCCTTGTAGGGACTTAAGGCCTGGATGGACAGGCAGGCACAGTATTCGAGGACATAGGTCAAGCCCTTGTAGGGACATAAGGCCTGGATGGACAGGCACAGCATTCGAGGACAGAGGTCAAACCCTTGTAGGGACATAAGGCCTGGACGGACAGGTACAGCATTCGAGGACAGAGGTCAAGCCCAGCTAGAGACATAAGGCTTGGACAGACAGGCACAGTAATCGAGGACAGAGGTCAAGCCCACCTAGGGTCCTAAGGCCTGGATGGACAGGTAGGCACAGCATTCGAGGACAGAAGTCAAGTCCTTGTAGGAACATAAGGCCTGGATGGACCAGCACAGCATGCAAGGACAGAGGTTAAGCCCTTGTAGGGACATAAGGCCTGGATGAGCAGGCACAGCATTCAAGGACAGAGGTCAAGCCCTTGAGGGACTTAAGGCCTGGACGAACAGGCAGGCACAGCATTCGAGGACAGTGGTGAAGACCACGTAGGGACATAAGGCCTGGACGGAAAGGCACAGCGTTTCATGTCAGGTACATGTGCTGCAGTGCTTATATTATCTGGAGCATGGGTGGAAGTTGGAGCTGCTACAAGGCTTTCAATTGCTTTTATTCATCTTGCCATTCACAGGGAAAATTTGGAAACCCAAGCAAAGGCAGGTTTACATTCAAAAACACTAGCATTTCTATCAACTCTGGTTCCAGCCTTGAGCGGTGAGGGCTCATGATTGATGTGTCATGATTGAATGTGTCATTGACAAGACACGTTCACTGGGCACACTGGTTGGTGGACATGACAGATATCGCTGAGCCACTTTGGCTAGGTGTGGCCAGACAGTGGATTTGTGTGCCCAATATGCCAGAAGATCTGTCTGCATGTTCTCTGTGGGCTCTGAGAGATACCATGTCACTGACAGCTGAGCTAGTGTCTCCTTTGCTTGGGTGGGGATGTGAGTCACTCATGCCACCTGCTTTCTCTCTAGCCCGTAGCACAAAAGATGAATCCTTATGGGCAACATGCCTTTGGCATTCTGAAGTGGAGGAGTGGAGGTACTAGCTGTCGCTGAAAGAATGCTGCTCCTGCTTGGGCTAGCACAACTCTCTGAAGGGCCAGCTGTTTCCTCCTCTGCTTCACGCCTAATCTGTCTCTGCCTATGGCGCTCCTGTTCACGGACTTTTGCTAACAGTAGGTCCTTCACCAATAGGAGACAATCGTACTATAGGGTGAGTTTCCCTTTCCCACGGGGATCACAGACTGTGGCGAGCATGTATGTGTTCTCTTCTGTTAAAGGCCTTAATCTCTCTTCCCCTGCTGATACAAAATGTCCAGACTGTGCAGCACCTCAACTGTCATTTCCTCTTCCTGTTTAAAGGCCTCCAAATTTTCATCCAGGAAATTAACTATAGGGATGCTCCTCCATAACATCCTTGAAGGGATCCAGGAGTTTTACCAGCTGACTCATGACTAACAAATCATGATGCCCTAGGGAATTCTGCACACCTATGTCCATTGAACCAGAAAGTTCATGAAAGAGTGTCTGCAGCTCCACTAACCTCTGCAGCATCATAAATGTGGAATTCCACCAGGAGGCAATGTCTTGAATGAGACGCTTGTGAGGCATCTCCAAATCAGTCTGCTTTTGTCGGAGAACCTGCCCGCTTTCACACTTCTATGGAAGTGCGCTGCTTATGTTTCCTGCACTTGTGTATTAAGGTCCTGCAGGTGTCCCTTCTCTTGGTGATGGACTCCGACCCCAGAGCTGACTTCACTACAAGGTGCAGAGTGTGGGCAAAACATCAGATGTTCTTAAAGCGCCCCTTGGTTATTGCCTTAACCATGTTTTGCAACCATTGTCTAGGACAAAGAACCCTGCCTGAGGATTCCTGTCTCACGGGTTGTAGTTGCCAGCCCTCCAGCATCTGTCTGATGCATGCTAGAATAGTGGCTGCGGTATGGGCATCGTCGGTCGGTGGGTATGCAGTAAATCCCACCTCCACCCTAATACTTGTTAAGTAATAGAGCTTGGCTGCCTGCCCTGCCTCAGCCAGGTCTACAAGTGTGCTACAGGGAGAGGTAAGAGTATGCAGCAGTCATGGTAGTCCAGAGTATCGCATGTGAAATGCACACTCCCCTCTGCCTTAGCTAGCAGTGCTGGATGCGACTGCGACACTGCTTGTACAGGCTGGGGATGACCTTTTCTGCTAAATGTGGTTCTGGAGGGGACTTTGTAATTTGGAACTACGACCTTCAGAAAATGCTTGAAAACCCAGATTCTCCTTTTATATGCAAGGGTTGTCGATTAGGGATGTGCAGGCAAAAAGTTTTCACTGAAACGTTGATACGTTGAAGTAAGGGTCTGATTCCGTTCATATGAAAGTTTTGAGAAATCCCATAAGTTGTGGATCTGTCCATACGTTTCCCGGTTCCCTAAATAAAAATTTAAACTCCCACCAACCTCCTTAATCCCCCCCAAGACTTAGAAAAACTCCCTGGTGGTCCAGCGGGGAGTCAGGAAAGCCATCCCTGCATTCCTTTGCAATTTCCTCATGGCGCCGATAGCCTGTGTCACAGGGGCTGCCCCTGCCATTGGTCAGCCCCTGTCACATGGTCACGGCGCCATCTTGTGCTTCTACCATGTGACAGGTAGGTCATGTGCAGGAGGTTGCTCCGGGACCCCCCGCTGGACGGAACCGGAACTTTTGGCCAGCTTGGGGGGCCTCCGGCTGCGGGAGGAGTCCTGGCAGCAGCAGCAAGCCGCAAGAACAGTCGGCAGTGCCGGAGCAGATAAGTAGTGGAGAGGCCTGCACGTGGAGGGTAGCTCCATGGCAAGAATCGTAAACAGGGGTATTGCACAGGCCAAAGGGTAATCACTAGATATTCAAAGTGCCCATCCCTGGTATTGAAGGCTGTCTTCCATTCATCGCCAGAGCTGATGCAAACTAGATTATAGACTCCCCTTGAGATCAAGCTTGGGAGAAATCTTGGCTCCCTGTAGTCTATCAAATAGCTCTGAGATGAGTGGTAAGGGATAGCGGTCTTTCAACAGTGATCTCGTTTAGACTCTGTAGTCAATGCATGGATGCAATGTTCCATCCTTCTTCCCACAAAGAAGAAGCCTGCACCGGAAGGAGACTTGGAGGGTCTTTATGAAGCCTTCTGAGAATTCTCCTGTATGTATTCAGACATAGGTTTATTTTCTACCATGGAAAGAGGTAAACCCTTCATTTGGGTGTTCAGTGTTAGGCTTCAAATTGATGGCGCAGTCATAAGATCTGTGTGGCGGTAGTACGTCTGCGGCTTCTTTGGAAATACATCTTAAAAAGATGCTATTGAGATGGCAACCCAGGCATCAATGGGGTAGTTGGCATGCAGGGTATAGGAGGACCTCCTTCAGACATTTACCATGGTAATCTGGACCCCAATGTGAAAGCTCCAGAGTGGCCCAATTGAATTGAGGGCATATGCTGCTGCAGCCAACGGTAGCCCCAGTAATACGGGGTGCATGGCCTTCTCTAATACAAAGACGTAATGGAGAGCACTGGTCCGTAAACTCACTGGTTCGGTGAGCTGCTGGGTCACTTCATCCGGTAAGGGTTCCCCATGAATTGAAGATAGGAGTAGTGGAAGACGTCATGGTGGTGGTGGAGAATCTGCAAGTGCTCCAGCTAATCATTTCAAAATGAAATTGCCTCCTGCCCCTGAGTCCACTAGGGCAAGAGTGTGGTATTCTAAGGGTCCACAGATTAAGGATACAGGAAGAGAGAGTTAGGAGAGGGTGCAGTTAGACCTAAGAAGAGTCCTCCCGCAGGACTTAGGTCTGCCAGTTTCCCGGTCATATAGGGGCATGTGTTGTACAGCATGGCCAGCTTGTCCACAATACATGCATAGTTCCAACCTCTTCCACTTCTTCTTCTTCTCTCTTTTGATGTCAGGTGACTGCAGCCTAATTGCATTGGTTCTTCTTTGCCAGCGACTGGACCCAAGGGGAACAGGCCTGGGTGTAGACTTAACTCAAATTTTGCCCTGAAGGGGTCTTCTGGGAGTCTTGGTCTCTTGAATCTTGTCACGAAGTCGATGATCAATCCTTGTTGCCAACTTCACCAGTTTAGTAAGGTCTTAGGCATCTCACGAGCTGCCAGCTCGTCTTCAAATGAGAGTTCAGTCCTTCAAATAAGAGGGTTCTCAGGCATTTAGTGTCCCAATTTAATTCAGACGCCAGTGTCTTGAATTCTATGGCGAAGTCTGATAAAGGTTTATTACCTTGCTTCAGGTGAACCACCGAAGATCCTGTAGTTGTGTGCCAGGCAGGGTCATCAAAAACTGATCTGAACAGGTCAAGGAACCAGGCAAGATCATGTAGGATAGGATCATCACGCTCCCACAGCAAAGAGGCCCAAGCCAACCTCTTCCGTCTAGAATAAGACAAGATGTAGGTGGTCATGGCATAGGCTGTAGGAAAATGATTAGGTTGCAGGGAAAAGTGCATGCAACATTGGTTTGATAAATCCTCTACATTTCCAAACTTCCCCTGAGAAGTGTGTTGGAGCAGATAGAGGTACAATTGTCTTGACCGTCACTTCTGGCGGTGTAACTTATTTACCTGTGGTGGTTGTTGATTCATCTGTGCGGGCAGCTGGTTAAATGCAGCAGTAAAATTCTCCAGTGTGTTCTGCTGTTTGGAGATTCGCTGGGCCAGGCCTGGAATGGCCTGCAATGTGGTGAGCTGAGCCGAATCCATGGAGTTAGCAATCTGTTATGGTTTTGAAGTGTTTGAGTGGATTCTTGGGTACTGTGGAGATGATCACACCCATGGGAGGAGCCACAGTACTGGGCTAGACTCAGGATGCACAAACACAGTTTTGTCTTTTATTGTACAGCTGATGTATGCCACCAGAGGTGGCAGTAGTGAGGTGATCCAGAGGTAGCAGTCCAGGGACCCTCGGCAGAGGAACCCGTCTCACCAAGCTAGTATAGGGTGATCCAGGTGTAGGTTTCCCAGCATGGGCAGAGCTGTAGATGAGACAGACTGAGAGTAGATTTTCACTAGATGGTAGCTTAAGGTTGACGATTCCACCAGGCAGAAGTTGATGGTTACAGGCACCAAGGCAGGGAGAGCAGGCCCTCGAGTAGAGAGTACCTGATCCCAGTAAGGCACCTGAAAGAAAGCAGAGGGCCCCCAAGGAGCGGGTACCCAGGTTAGAGATACCCCGAAGGGCAGAGAGAGCTTCCAGTGACAGCATGGAAGCGGCAGAATAGCTTAGACCGGGACAAATCCATCCTTGCTAACGCAAAGAGCTAGCAAACAAGCATAGGCTAAATACCCAGATGGCGTGATGTCACCTGAGGGGATGCCCCCGAGGTTCCCGCCATGACATTGGATAAAGACGTGGGTGACATGTGCGCGCACACCCTAGGAAGCCCTTAGGAGAAACATGGCGTGAGGCTTTGCCATAGCTGCTCCGGGGACGCCGAGAACGCAGCTTGCAGACGTGGCTTGCAGACGTGGCGTAGCCATCCTCCAAGGCTAGAGAGAGAGGCAGAGAAAAAGGTGAGGCACAAGGGTCGAAGCCATCTGAGACCAACGGATGCAACAGACTGATTGTGATCTAAACATTAATGCTATTAATAATTGTAATTAACGCTAGGAATTGGTCTGGTGAGTTACTTAACAATGCGATTGTTACCAACACTATTTTTTATACTGGGGTAAGATTAAAGTGATACCATCTGCTTAAATCTGCATTGCCTTAAATTCTTATCTATGAAAGGAGATAGCGAGCAGAGGAAAGAAGGCTGGCTGTTTTGTTTTAATGAATAGTAATGATTGGTATTTTTAGTATTACGGCCGATATAATAAAGAGCACTCAGCTAGGCACACTGTTGAACCCGAGTTGATGCATGTCCACAACCCCTTATACAATAAGGGGGTTTAGTGCATCCATAATACATGTCCAACTCCCCCCCCCCCCCCCAGAACTGAAGCGCTCATCAGATGCCAATGCTTGTTGATGAGGCTGTCATTGCCCCAGATACCGTAAAAACAATGTGCACCGATCTGCACTTTTATGCTCAGAAATTAATGCCTGCCCTCTGAGGCAGCCAAAAAAAAGAAATACAGAAAAGCAGAAAATACTGATTTCAGGGCTCAAGGACTATTGGATAGCTCCTTATGTCGTCAGTTCTTTAACCTGCACCCCAAGTAGGAGCCGGCCCTTTTAGAGTGACCCTTACGAGCCTCAGAGATCTGATTCTTATACTGGACTTTACTCCACTAATATTATGGAGTAGCTCAGGCAATCCACATTCCTATACCTTCATCTAGTATATCGTAACATTCTCCTACAAAAGTATTCATCCTACTCTCTCATATACCAAGCCAGCATTCAACCATTCAACCAGCCAGCATCCACCTTTTACAGCCAGCATTCAACTAACCAGCCAGCATTCAGCCAAGCATTCAACCATTATCCATTCAACCAGCCTAGCATTCAACCTACATTCAACCAGCCAGCATTCATCCAATTCTCACCTATACCTCTTCAACCATCCAACCCTCATCTACACATTTCAACCAGCCAGCATTCATCTTTTACAGCAACAAACGACAATCCCCTCCACCAGCAACCTCGAGCACCCCGTCTCCTACAGCGACAATCCAGCACTCGGCTCCTCCAACGATCATTTCCTTCCGCCAGCAATCACTCCAGCACCCAACGTGTCCTGCACTCTGCAACCTCACATCACTCATCTCTTCTAGCAGCTATACTTCTCTCCACAATCCTAAACCATCATCCATTTTCTCCTTCCAAAAAAGACAACAGCTACAAACCTTCCCCAATACCGATTATCCCTCGCTCACTCCCCAACAGAGCTAATCCACCATGCTCAATCTACGCTCAAAGAGATCCCTGATTCCAATCATGATCTCCCCTCTAACCCAATTCCCTAGGTTTGTCTTTAATCACCTTAACCCTTCTCAACTCGTAGTCGCTCTCAAAAAAAATCCCACATGCTCACGACCACCCTCCTGGACACCCAACCGGACATCTGTGCCATTACCGAAACATGGCTGAAAGCACAGATACTGCCCTAATTAAACAACTACCAATACAACAATATGACATCTTCTCTATCCCCAGACCTAAAAAAAAGAGGGGGTGGAATAATGTTAATCGCAAAAAAAGAACTGAGACTATCCCAGCAGCCTTCAAATCGACGACCAAACTAGAAATCGGACTATTCAAAATCCACCCAGCTTCAAATCTGCCTTATATACACCCCCCCCCCAGGGCTCCTAGAAGCCGACCCCTCTCCTCTCATTGAAATCATAGCCAAACACATCAACACTAACTCACCTGCTATCATTTTAGGAGACTTCAACATCCATGTTGACTCCCCCTCTCCATCATCCAATTGCGAAGCCCTTCTCTCCTCCCTCCAGGCTATGGGCTTCAAACAAATTATAAACAATCCCACACTCAAGGCAGGCCACACGCTTGACCTAATATTCACGAATGAAACCATTTCGCCCATCTCCCCACCTTCTTGCACCCCCATCCCCTGGTCAGATCACTTGCTGATAGTTACAGAATTATCTATAAACAAAAACAGACTCCCATTGTTACTAAATCCTCTATCCAGTTCAGGAAAACCATGTTCCATGGACACTCTCAGCAACAGCCTTGCCAAAGACCTAACTAACCTGGACCTCTCTGATGCTGACACCGCTATTAACTCCTGGCAAACTATCACACACTCAGTAGCAAACATAATCTGCCCCATGTCTTCAAAAGTTATCAACCCTGCCCGCACGAACAAAAAACCCTGGTTCTCAACTGAATTAAGAAAACTCAAACAAGACCTATAACACAAAGAACAACACTGGCGGAAGGATCCCTCCCCTACCTCACTGGCTTCTTACAAAACCGCAATGAACTATTATAGGATCTCCATTATCCGCACTAAACGAGATTTCTATGCCAAAAAAATACACGGCTTCCTATACGACCCAAAAACTCTTTTCTCATATGTTGCCAGCCTTTACCACCCCCCTTTTCCCCCTACCTTCCCAGAAGAAGAAGCACAAAACAAATCTACAGAGTTGGCAATCTTCTTGACAACAAAATAAAAAATCTACTTGCCCCTCTGGTAACATCCAACACTTCAGCAAATCCCTCGCCTCCACCAAGCCAAAATCTTTCACCAACTATCCACAAAACAGACATTAGAATCTCTTGAACTCACATCATCCCTGGAAATTGAATCGATAATCAAGAAAATTAAACCTTCTTCACACCCATTGGACCAAACACCGACCAATCTCCTTCTAACCATTCCTAACACCTTTGCTAAACCTCTGGCTGACATCATAAATTGCTACCTCAATCAAGGATCTGTCCCTGACTCTTTAAAAAATTGCTTCCCTGAAACGCTTACTAAAAAAACCCAACCTGGACCCAGCTAACCCTGTAATTTCCGCCCCATTGCAAACTTACCTTTTATAGCCAAGCTAATGGAAAAGCTGGTCAACATCCGACTCACAGACTACCTTGACTCTCACAACATTCTCTACCCTTCTTAATTCGGATTCAGGAAAACGCCTAAACACAGAATCCCTTCCTTTCTTTAACGGACAATATCCTGATGGGGCCTTGACAAAGGACAATCCTACCTTCTAGCTCTTCTCGATATTTCCGCGGTGTTCGACATGGTAAACCATTCTATCCTCATCAACCGTCTAATGTAAATAGGCATCTCTGGCTCCGCACTGCTCTGGTTCAAATCCTTTCTGAACAACAGGCACTACGAAGTTAAAATAAATGACAAAGAATCCCACCCCCACCCTTCTAAACAAGGAGTACCACAGGGTTCTTCACTATCCCCTACCCTGTTTAATATCTATCTACTCCCTTTATGCCAGCTACTCAATAGCCTCAACCTCACCCATTTCATATACGCGGACGATGTGCAGATCCTAATCCCCATCTCAGACCCCATCTCCTCTAGTCTAAATTTTTGGAACAGCTGCTTACATGCCATCCACCTCCTTCTCTCGAGTCTCAACCTGGTCCTTAATACGTCCAAATCAGAACTCCTGGTTATCTCCCCTAGCGATAACAACCCCTTCGCCAACAACGCAATTATTCCACTAGCAAGCCAGGTTAGAGACCTTGGGGCCACCCTTGACTCTAGAATGAATTTCAAAAAGTTCATTAACACCACAACTAAAGAATGCTTCTTTAAGCTACAGGTCCTGAAGCAGCTAAGACCGCTCTTACACTTCCAGGATTTCCGATTCAGTTCTTCAAGCCATACTGTTTTCAAAGATTGACTATTGCAACGCTCTACTACTTGGTCTCCCCGCCTCTTCTACTAAACCTCTACAGATGCTGCAAAACACAGCAGCCAGGATCCTTACAAACACACTTCGTAAGGAACACATCACACAAATCCTAAAAATCCTACACTGGCTACCCATCCAATATAGAATACTCTTCAAGACTCTCACCATCATCCACAAATCTGTCTACCAGCAATCCACACTCCAACTCGCCATCCCTCTCGAACTACATACTTCCGCAAGGCCGATCAGATCCGCCTACAAAGGTTCTCTCAAGGCCCCCCCTAGCAATCCTCGGTCCACAACTCCATTCATAAGCGTGCACTTTCGACAGCAGGGTCCGCTCCATTGGAATTCACTTACCCCAGATATTCGCCAGGAACAATGCCATCTCTCCTTCAGAAAGAAACTGAAAACCTGGCTGTTCACACAAGCTTACCGTTGAAGGAGCCTCTATCAACCAACATTGACTCTCACCTTCCTACCCTTTCCCTATCTCCTCCCTCCCTCCTCGCTCCGGTCCCTGCTCTGCCACCACCACCCCTGCTTACCTCCCCATGTTTCCTCCTTCCACAGGAAATATTATGTTAATAATTGTCTATGATAAATCTCCAGCTGGACTAAGCAACCTGTATATGTCTCGCTACTCTATTGTTTTTCATTGACTATTTAACACTCTCCAGTTGTATTCATTTAAAATCTTTCCTGTCTTCCAACTCCCATGGTTTGCTACCTGTTTAATGTAACTTTACCTTCTATATAGTTGTTAATTGGTTTCCCCCAGTTCCATTGTAAACCGGTACGATAAGACTTGGTCTTGAGCATCGGTATATTAAAAGAATTTAAATAAATAAATAAATACATCCTCCAACTTAATATCATGGCGATATTAAGTCAGAAGACCCAAAGGTTAAAAATAATAAAATAAAAAAAGTGTGCTGGCGGGTCAGGTTAGGTAAAATGGCTGTGCAAAGGTTAGGAAATGGACGCTCATAAAATTGAGCATCTGTTTTCCTAACCCTATCCTAACCTCTCGTGGGTGTCCGCTGCCAAGGAGGTGCTAGGGGTGCCTAATAGGGATGTGAATCGGGCTTCGGACGATTGAAAATATCGTACGATATCATCAGAAATCAGGGGCTCCCCCAAAACGATAGGAAAACCCCACAAAATTGTTCGTGGGGGTTCTCTTATCGTTTTGGGGGAGGGCGGGAAAAACGGCACACAAAAATAACCCCTAAACCCACCCTGACATAAGAACATAAGAACATAAGAAATTGCCATGCTGGGTCAGACCAAGGGTCCATCCAAGCCCAGCATCCTGTTTCCAACCGAGGCCCAAAACCAGGCCACAAGAACCTGGCAATTACCCAAACACTATGAAGATCCCATGCTACTGATGCAATTAATAGTGGCAATTCCCTAAGTATAATTGATTAATAGCCATTAATGGACTTCTCCTCCAAGAACTTATCCAAACCATTTTTGAACCCAGCTACACTAACTGCACTAACCACCTCCTCTGGCAACAAATTCCAGAGCTTTATTGTGCGTTGAGTGAAAAAGAATTTTCTCCAATTAGTCTTAAATGTGTTATTTGCTAACTTCATGGAATGCCCCCTAGTCCTTCTATTATTCGAAAGTGTAAAAAACAGAGTCACATCTACTCGTTCAAGACCTCTGATGCAGCGCGGTGCATGCGCTGTCTTTTTAACTTGACAAAAGCCCGCGAAGCAGCGGGATACTAGAAATGCAGCTGATTGGCTGATATGAAAAAATCAGAGAGTGTCTTGCAGTGAATCATATTTAATTTATTATGAGCCAAAGAATGACTATGAGTGCAAGGTTACTATATTGACATAGTATGCCATTCAATCTTGTCATTAAGCCCTGCCAGTTCAATGTGTTTAACTTGAATATCCAAAAATCTTCTGGGAGATTAAGTTTAGCTTTACGGTCTCCCCCACTTTTGAATGCTGGAATGTATTCAAGAACTGTCCACCTAAAATCTGCAAAGTTATGTCCTTTGGACATACTATGTGGTACAATGGGTGCCTTAAGATCTTTGGTGTTCATAAGAACATAAGAACATGCCATACTGGGTCAGACCAAGGGTCCATCAAGCCCAGCATCCTGTTTCCAACAGTGACCAATCCAGGCCATAAGAACCTGGCAAGTACCCAAAAACTAAGCCTATTCCAAGTTACCGTTGTTAGTAATAGCAGTGGCTATTTTCTAAGTCAACTTAATTAATAGCAGGTAATGGACTTCTCCTCCAAGAACTTATTCAACCTTTTTAAACAAAGCTATACTAACTGCACTAACCACATCCTCTGACAACAAATTCCAGAGTTTAATTGTGCATTGAGTAAAAAATAACTTTCTCCGATTAGTTTTAAATGTGCCACCTGCTAACCTCATGGAGTGCCCCCTAGAAATTCTATTATCCGAAAGAGTAAATAACCAATTCACATCTACCTGTTCTAGACCTCTCATGATTTTAAACACCTCTATCATATCCCCCCTCAGCCGTCTCTTCTCCAAGCTGAAAGTCCTAACCTCTTCAGTCTTTCCTCATAGGGGAGCT
Source organism: Rhinatrema bivittatum (assembly GCF_901001135.1). Classification (NCBI taxonomy): domain Eukaryota; kingdom Metazoa; phylum Chordata; class Amphibia; order Gymnophiona; family Rhinatrematidae; genus Rhinatrema; species Rhinatrema bivittatum. Next base: position 266,498,746 of record NC_042620.1, on the reverse strand, counting down.
GTTCCATTCCCCTTATCATTTTGGTAGCTCTTCTCTGTACCTTCTCCATCGCAATTACGATGTTCTATAAGCCTAATTCTGATTTTCCTGGACATCCGTCCCACATAAATTTTAGAGCAGGGGCACTGCAATGCATAGACTACATAGTCTGTATTGCAATTGGTACTGAATTTTTGTTTAACTATGTAGCCTGTGTTGGGATCTTTCCATGAAGTACCAACTATAGTAGTGCTGCAAAAATCACATTTTCCACATGTTGAATGACCATGTTCAATCATTTGAAGCTATGATGTGTCAGGAATAGCTGCTCTGACCACATGCTGTTTGATGTTTGTTCCTCTAGAATATGAGAACATAGGGAAAGTATTAAAAATGGGATGAATTTGGAAAACATGCCAATTGTGTTGAATGATTTCTTTAATCTTTTTGAGATGTTTTAGTGTGACATACAAATGTTTTAGTGAGATTTTGCTTTGTATTGTATTGTAGTAATTGATCCCTATCTGAAAATTTCGCTCTGATGAATGCTCTCTTGATCGCCTCCAAGCAATATTACTAACAACCAAATTGCACTGCAAGGAACAAATATAGCTCATGGATTAACATACAAAATTCTTCATTGCATGCCATTTTCTCTCCCTTTCAAATTGCTTTCATTATCATAGCCAAGTAAGTTTTCAATGGGCAATGACTTATCTTTTAACTGGCGAAAGACAGTGTCCATCATTCCAGCACCAGTTGTCTCCTGGAGTGGCACAAATCCAAGAAATGTTCCTTTATGCTTTCAGGTTGATAATCTTTGTTCACAAAGCGAAGGATCATGGTCATTTGTTCAACATGGCGTACATCTGGTATACAGTATAGAACAATTAAGAGTACTTGGCAGCATGAACAGATGTTAGGATTTGGATAAAAGATGAATCAATTCATTTTGTATATCTTTAGCAAGGTAGTGGACATGTGTCTCAGCATTTCTTATGTTACAAAGAAGCTCATCCATAAGTGGAATTAACAAAGCTAGATATTCTACAAATTTCACAAAGTTTCCATTACCAGGCATGTGCAGTCTTTCATGTGCTCCCCGAAAGGTCAGATTTTACATACTAAGAACTCTCATAAAGCAATCGTCATTCGAAGGTATACTGCCAGTACTTTTCTTGCTGTTTAATGAGGCACAAACTTTCTTCATCGTTTTCTTGTTTTTCAATCACAATTCAAGTTCTTTCCACTTTAAAAATTCTCCAAGTGTTCACTGCTTCTCTCATGCATTGCTAGAATTGCAGAAATGTTCTTTCAAATCTTTGGAACATTTATCAGAATGAGACAATGCCCAAATCAATGAGGCAGGCGAAGTCAGAGGTATGAACAAATTATGTGTGTAGCTGTATTTCTATCTCTGTTTTTACTTTACCTTCTCGTCCATCACCAGGAGGTAAATTTGACACTTATAAACTTAGAATTATTTTTAAACTGATAAATCCTGGACAGTATTGTATCACAAACCAATTATATTATTTAGAAATCTATGTACCGAACCATTATGGCACTTGTGTAAATTAATATATTTCAGAATCTTTATTTTATGTGCTCTATTGTAAACCGTTGTGACGGATCCTTCTTAACGACGGTATAGAAAAGATTTAAATCAATCAATCAATCAATAAATAAATAATGGTAAACAACGTGCAACAAAGGCAAAATCTGGCTGTGCAAAATGGCCACCAATGAACTGGTGCCAGCCTTGGGTCCACCAGCGACAATTTTATAGAACCAGCAGTATGAAACAGAAGAGGCAGGGGATGGCTCTTGTCCCAGAAAACCCACAGAACTGTGAGAGGTTAAAGGATGGGGTGGGGAGAGATCATGAGATGTCCAGGGAACAGTTGCTTCAGCGAGTTTAGTAGGAAGGGGGAGAGCTCAAAGCCCACATCTGGATTTTCTTTTTTATAATTGTAATTTTGTGTCTGCTGTGCATGCCACCCCACTATTGCCAACAAACAGACACAGCAGTAAGCATATTATATATAATGACTGGTTGGGTCTAATGGCTCATATCTGCCACTGTATTCTGTATTTCACAACTTCCAGGGACATTGTTTTTTCTCGTGGCGTTAGCACAAGCAGTAAATGTGAAATTTCTCTCACACCTCTCCACTAGACATGGGAAAAGCAATTTCCAAAGCCATTCCCATGCTGAAAACAGTGTTTTACGTGCAGAAATGTGGTCTTTGAAAACTGCCTTCCTAATCTGCTCTTAAAGTTATGTTTAGGTACTACTGCAAAATACTGTCAAACTAAGGCTTCCAAATCCTCTTCATGTAAATCTACAAACCCAATAACCCCAATAACAGAGGAATAGTATTTAAAGAACACTCTCAAAAATTCATATGGGAAATTGTATCAGAAAAAATGTGCTCTCACAGTCGCCTGGCTCTTGCCCACATAGGGCTGCAACCAGTATCGTGTATATAGCACACACAGTAACCTCATTTACACTTTTATAGACACACTCTCGTGCCTCCCGACATCGACGATGTTTCGGCGGTAATGCCTGCCTTCTTCAGGGGATCTCTCCTATACGTAAGACACATTTTATTCTCATTCATACCAATCAATATTTATTTATTTATTTATTTAACACTTTTCTATACCGACCTTCATGGTAGAGACCATATCAGGTCGGTTCACATCGAATAGGGGAACTGAACCAAGAACAGTAACCAAAACAAAAGGTTGAACATGAAAAAGCAAAGTTACATTTAACAGGGAAATTAAACTTGGAAATATATTTCTACACACTTTCTAGTGTTTCATAGCATAGCAATACGACTTTCTTTCAGCTTGCGGCCGTGCCTGGCTCACTTTCCCGGCTAATAAATTCAAAGATGGCGCCTCCCACTCAACCCCTCCTCTTTGGAGGCTTCTCCTTTTAAACCAATCATCGTCCCAAACTCTCCTCCAATCAACTTGCCGAAAGATACACTGACCAATCTACTTCCTTATTCAGTCCCTCCAGCTGGACTGTCCCTAATTTGTATATCCACTTTTGTTCCTTCTGAAGCAGCCTCAGATCGATGTTGCCCCCACGCTGATCTTTTTTGACAGCTTCTAATACTGTGCATCTTTCCTCAAAAACATGGCCCTTTTCGGTGCAATGCTGCACCAACGGAGCATTAGTTTTTAAACATTTCAAAGAACTTTTGTGCTCAATGAGGCGTGTTTTTAATTTTCTTGTCGTTTTGCCCACGTATAGTAATTTACAAGTGCACCAAATGACATATATCACCCCCATAGTGGCACATATCGTTCTGGCATGCAGAAAATACCCTTTAAATTTCTCTATTGGAATATGCATGTTCGTATGTGCTACCGCACACATGGAACACTCTTGACAAGGGAAATGACCCACCTCCCTAGTCTCTATATCCTCAATGGGTTTAAAAAAAGAATGTACTGTACTGTGTGTGCTGGGTACTACTGCATACCTAAATGTATATGCATTATGCAAGCAGGCGAAGCATTCCCAGAGGAGAAGCAGGCAGGAGTTAACACTTATGTATATATTTTGAACTTCAGAAATATACATATATATTTTCCCAGAAAATCTATTCACACAAATAAAAGGTAACTTTTTCCTTTTGAAAATTAGCATAAGATCTATGGATAGAAAGTGTCCACAGGTCTATGTACACCTCTTTCCCCCAGAGCCACCTCTGTTAGGAATGCTGGTCGTGGCACCCCGAGGCCAGGTGTCATGGACGCCGGCCATGGCAGGCTGCGACCAGGGTCGGGTCGGCGGTCACGGCGTTGATTTCTCACCAGGAGCTTCGGAGGCTCCAGTGGCGACAGGCAGCTCTCTGTTTCAGCGTCTTTGCTGCCGCTGCTGCAGCCTCACTTGGCCACATGGTCTCGGCGGTCTGGCTCCTCCCCCTCAGCCTCCTAGGAGCTGCACGCGCGACTGCAGAAGAAATTTAAAGGAGCCATGACCAGATATTGTCATTGCTCCCCCTGGGACTCCACCTCCTGGTTCCTGTACTTAAGGCAAGGTCTGACACCCAGACCTTGCCTTGGTATTGAGGCTTGGTGCTCTGTTCCTGTGTTTGGTGTTCCTGGATCCGCTCTTCGTTCCGCTTCTGCTTCTTCCCGTTGGATTGACTCTTGTGCTCCTGACCTTCGGACCGGTGGTGGTTATTCTCTGGCATTTGACCTGGACTGACTTTGGACCCTTCTCTGTCGTTTCTCCTGGACTGGCTTTGGACCATCCTCCCATCTGCTCCTGGACCGGCTCTCGACCTCTGGTCTACGATCCCTGGAATGCCTCTGGCCTATTCTCCAACGTTTATTCCCGGACTCTGCATGACCAGCTGGAGGCGCCAGCTGTCTGAAACCAATGACCTGCAGGAGGCGCCTGCATCCAGACTATCTTCACTCTTCAGGGAGTCTCCTAAGTCCCAGCGGCCGTGTCCCTACGGGCTCCTCCTGGGGGATCACGCACTTCCAGGGTGAAGGCTTCGTCCAGAACATCTTCATCAGCAGGTCTTGCCATCTGACGGTAGAGACCGAAGAGGGTATCCTCCCCTTTGGTAGCGCTGACTCTACCTCGGAACAGGGGTCCACATTTTATTCACAACAGAATACCAAGGCCATGGACCCGGCAGAGACCTCAGCTCGACAGGCCATTCCCGGACTAGCACAGAAGGTCATGGAGCAGCAATGCATACTTGAATCCATGGCGGCTTCTTTGGAACGAATGAATACCCGATTGGACTCTTGCTACAGCTCAGGCAACCCTGCCACCTTTACCATTGGTTCTGCAGAGTAATACCCGGTCTGTAATACCATTACTGACTCCTCCACGTTACGCCAGTGAAACTCGATTATGTCAAGGATTTCTCAACCAGTGCAGTATGCATTTTCAGCTGCAAGCCTCTCTATTCCCAGATGATCTTACCAAAACTACATATATCTTGTCATTATTAGAGGGTAAGGCCCTGGCCTGAGCTTCTCCCTTCTGGCGACGGTCGGATCCAGTCCTACAAAATCTTCCTAAGTTTTTGGAACTATTTCAAGCGGAATTTGACGATCCCGGGAAACAAGTTATTGCGGGATCCAAGCTTCTTCAACTCCGGCAAGGAGGGCGATCTCTGGCAGATTACACAATTGAATTCCGGACCCTTGCATCTGAACTTCATTGGGAAGAGAACTGTCTTTGCTCCATATTCTTGGAGGGTCTGTCACCCAGAATAAAGGATGAAATTGCAGCCTGGGAGTTACCTCAATCTTTGGACTCCATCATAGATTGGTAACGCGATCGACCGCCGAATACAAGAAAGAGCCCGGGAGGGTTCTAGCTCAAGAAGGCATGTAGCGGATACCACTCCTTCTCCAGTTGCTTCTGCCTCCCACACTACATTGTCTCCTGAAGGAACTATGGAGGAACCGATGCAATTAGGCCGGGGTCCCCTTTCTCCGGAGGAATGGCAATGACGCTGCAAGGCAGGTCTCTGTCTCTATTGTGGTGGAGCGGGTCATCTTCTTGCTCGTTATCCAACACATCCGGGAAACTCCAAAGCCTAGGCTCCATCGGGGGAGTAACAATAGGCATCACCTCTCCGGCTCCCCCACTAACTCTACATGTTACCCTGTGTTGCGGAGATCAGCAGTTTTCCACTTTGGCTTTGGTGGATTCTGGAGCTGGTGGAAATTTTACTCTACAAGATGTGGTGGAGCAACTGCATATCCCTACTTTCCTGTGTCCTAAGCCGCTAATTGTGTTTTCCATTCATGGAGATCTCCTACTGGGGAGGATAACTCACCATATGATTCCTATGGAGTGCCGCATTGCCCCAAATCACGTTGAAAACATCTCCTTCTATATCATCCAGAAAGCCATCCATCCCATAGTTCTTGGTATTCCTTGGTTGCAACAGCACAACCCCCAGTTTGACTGGACATCTTTAAAACTTATCCACTGGGGTCCAGCATGCCAAGAGACCTGCACAAACGGATCTAACTCCTCCAGTAATTTCATCTGCACACCACGTCTTTAAAACCTTCCGCTTCAGTATATGCCGTTTGCGGACATTTTTTCCAAAAAGGCTGCTGACATTTTGCCACTACATCGTGAATTCAATTGTAGTATCAACTTGATTCCTGGCTCTACTCTGCCTCGGGGTAGGGTCTATCCATTATCTGCTTTGGAGACCCGTGCTATGTCAGAATATATCCAGGACAACTTACAGAAAGGATTCATCAGGCACTCTAAATCCCCGGTTGGGGCTGGCTTCTTCTTTGTTGGAAAAAAAGATGGGACTCTGCGTCCATGTATTGACTTCCATGGGCTTAATGCCATTACCATCAAGGACCGGTATCCATTACCACTCATAGCGGAACCTTTTGATCGTCTACAGGGAGCCAAGATATTCTCGAAATTAGACCTTCGAGGAGCGTATAATCTCATCAGGATTCAAGAGGGTGATGAGTGGAAGACGGCATTCAACACCAGGGATGGACATTATGAATATCTGGTCATGCCATTTGGGTTAACTAATGCTCCGGCTGTATTTCAACATTTCATTAATGAGATATTCCGAGACCTGCTCTATGTCTGTGTTGTAGTCTATCTGGATGACATTTTGATTTTCTCCCCTAATTTACAGACGCATAGACAACATGTCGTTCTGGTGTTACAACGTTTAAGAGGGAATCATCTCTATGCTAAGCTCGAAAAATGCATCTTTGAGCAAGAATCCCTACCATTCTTGGGGTATATTATTTCTAAACAAGGCTTTCAGATGGACTCATCCAAATTAAAGTGTATCCAAGAATGGCCTCAACCTAACGGATTACGTGTGTTGCAACGCTTCCTTGGTTTTGCTAACTACTATCGTAGTTTTTTCTGAATTTCTCCAAATTAGCAGCACCTCTCACGGTTCTTACTCGCAAAGAGGCTAATATTAAGGCTTGGCCTCCAGAAGCAGAGGAAGCATTTCGGGGGCTCAAGAGCTGGTTCCTCAAGAAACCGTGCCTTCGGCATCCTGATCCCAGATGCCCATTTGTAGTCGAGGTGGATGCTTCCGCTGAAGGGGTAGGGGCTGTCCTAAGTCAGAATGACCCCACAGGAACATCTCATCCTTGCTCATATTACTCTAGGAAATTTTCGTCGGCCGAACGGAATTACTCCATCGGCGACAAAGAACTTCTTGCCATCAAACTGGCATTTGAAGAGTGGTGACAGTGGCTGGAGGGAGCCCATTACCATATCACAGTTTACACAGATCATAAAAACCTGGTATACCTCCAACAGGCTCAATGTCTGAACCCACGCCAAGCTCGATGGGCACTGTTCTTTACACGCTTTAATTTTGAACTGCGTTACCGACCTGCTAACAAAAATATTAAGGCAGATGCCCTGTCTCGATCCTTCTCTGCAGAGGATATTGAAGAGCCTATCCAACACATTATAGATCCGGCCTGCATCAACTTAGCTGCGACCTTCATGGTCCCACATGGTAAAACGGTGGTACCCAAGAGACTACGTAATAAAGTGTTGGCTTGGGGACATGACTCTCAGCTAGCAGGGCACCCTGGATGAGCCCGGACTCAGACACTTCTACAGCAGTACTATTGGTGGCTGGGAATGTTCAAGGGCATAAAAGCTTATGTGGCCTCCTGTCCAACTTGTGCTCAACTTAAGATTCCTACAGGGAAAACACAAGGACTGTTACAACCATTACCAGTGCCTTTGAAACCATGGACACACATATCCACAGATTTCATTGTGGATCTTCCGCCCTCGGAGGGCAACACTGTTATATGGGTAGTAGTGGATCGGTTTTCCAAAATGGCCCACTTTATCCCATTACCCTCCCTCCCATCTGCTCCTTGTTTGGCTCAACTGTTTATGCGCCATATCTTCCGATTTCATGGTCTACTGCTACACATTGTTTCTGACCGGGGTCCCCAGTTTACAGCTCATTACTGGTGCAATCTCTGTAAAAAATTTCACATTGCTTTGGATTTTACTACCGCCTTTCACCCACAAGTCAATGGACAGGCTGAACGTATGAATCATGGACTAAAACAATTTTTACGACTATACGTCAATTCTCGGCAAGATGACTGGGCAACTCTTCTGTCGTGGGCTGAATTTTCACATAATTCTCACGCCTGTGTTTCTATGGGGTCTTCCCCTTTTCAGATCATCTTTGGAAGACAACCTAGACCTCCTTTGCCTTTGCCGTTACCAGTTCCATCCCCGGCAGCCCAGCTCACTGCAGCACAATTAAAATGGCTATGGGTCCGTACTCAACAGATGCTTCGGAAAGCGGCCCTCTCTGCAAAGACCTTTGCCGATAAGCAGCGTCAACCTAGTCCCCGATTCCGTCCGGGTAAAAAAGTGTGGCTGAGTACCCGGCACATCCACCTGCGAGTTCCCTCCATGCGATTGGCTCCTCGTTATATTGGGCCCTTTCAGGTGCTTCTTCAACTAGGGCCTGTGACCTATCAACTTCACCTGCCAGAGATGTTGTGAATCCATAATTCCTTCCATGTGTCTCTTTTGAAGCCCTTGGTCCTCACTTGGCCTTCCCTGAAACCTCCCGAAGTGCCATTACATAGGGCGGTGGATGAGACTATATACCAGGTCCACGAGGTTCTGGACATTCGGAAACGAGGGAAGCGCTGGGAGTACCTTCTAGCATGGGAAGGATTCGGACCTGAGGAGAATTATTGGGAGCCTGCTAAGAATATTCTGGAGAAGTCTCTTCTCAAGAACTTTCACGCTGCACACCCTGGGAAAACCAAACATTCTAGGGGGAGGCCTAAAGGAGGGGGTAATGTTAGGAACACTGGTCGTGGCGCCCCACGGCTGGGTGTCATGGCCGCCGGCCACGGCAAGCTGCGACCAGGGTCGGGTCGGCGGTCACGGAGTTGATTTCTCACCAGGAGCTTCGGAGACTCCAGCGGCGACAGGCAGCTCTCTGTTTCGGTGTCTTCGTGGCCGCTGTCGCTGCCTCACTCGGTCGCATGGTTTCGGTGGTCTGGCTCCTCCCCCTCAGCTTCCTAGGAGCTGGGCGCGCGACTGCAGAAGATATTTAAAGGAGCCATGACCGGATATTGTCATTGCTCCCCCTGGGACTCCACCTTCTGGTTCTTGTACTTAAGGCAAGGTCTGACACCCAGACCTTGCCTTGGTATTGAGGCTTGGTGCTCCATTCCTGTGTTTGGTGTTCCTGGATCCGCTCTTCGTCCCGCTTCTGTTTCTTCCCATTGGACTGACTCTTGTGCTCCTGACCTTCGGACTGGTGGTGGTGATTCTCTGGCATTTGACCTGGACTGGCTTTGGACCATTCTCCCGTCTGCTCCTGGACCGGCTCTCGACCTCTCTTTGGACTACGATCCCTGGACTGCCTCTGGACTATTCTTTAATGTTTATTCCCGGACTACTCATGACCAGTTGGAGGTGCCAGCTGTCTGGAACCAACGACCTGCAAGAGGTGCCTGCATCCAGACTATCTTCACTCTTCAGGGAGTCTCCTAAGTCCCAATGGCCGTGTCCCTACGGGCTTCTCCTGGGGGGATCATGCGCTTCCAGGGTGAAGGCTTCGTCCAGAACATCTTCATCAGCAGGTCTTGCCATCCGACGGTAGAGACCGAAGAGGGTATCCTCCCCTTTGGTAGCGCTGACTCTACCTGGGAACAGGGGTCCACATTCTATTCACAACAACCTCTCTGATTAGCTTAATACCAAATCTGAGAGAAATATACAAGAGAAGGAAACCAAGAGAAAAATTTCAATATGCTGGAAAAAAAAATAAGTGGAGATATAGTCAGAGGATGCTTTGTGCAATCACACTGCAAGATGCAGTCACCCTTAGATGCAGAGGACTTCATTCTCAATAAAGCATCTAGCAACTAAAAATATAGACATTTGTTTCAGCCTGCACAAAGCCGCCTGATCTTCAAACACAAGTGCCCTCATAGTGTGTGTTTGAATACTGGCAGTGGTAATTTTCTTTAAAAAAAAAAAAAGGACTCAGGTTAGGGCCAGCAATGCCTTCCATCTTCCACTTCAGCTTCAGCGACAAAAGGATCCAGGTTGGTGATTTAACGTGACCTGGCCAAATATCACTGCAGAAGATCGCAATGTTATGAGGATAAAACAGTCACACATACTTTTAAGTCATGTCAAATGAAACACTGCCCAGAACATTTCTTTTTTTTATATGGATTCAGGCATTCTCTACCCATGTAGCTCCTGCATAAATCCTGCATAAGCCTCTGATAATTAAACTGAAAATAATATAAACAAGTTAAGAAGGCTTAACAATTTCAAAGCAATAGAGATTGAAGAATTTCTCATTTTTCTTACATTACTTTCTTATTTTAAGGTCATCCAGCCTTATCTGTGTGGGAAAAGCTATGACAGTTGTTTGTTTACACACATCATTAATTCGGGTACAGCATGATAACTGCTCTGCATAACTACCTCTTTTTAACTACATAGCCACATTCAGAGAAGCATAAAATAATAAACAAGTCTTTCAATTTGAAACTAAAAAGATTATAAAAATATTTAAATTGTAAGAGCCCTATAGACAAAACCTTAGGCAAAATTTTTCCAGCTAAAATATGCACTTAGCTGATTAAATGGGACATTTATAGAAACATAGAAACATAGAAACATAGAAATGACGGCAGAAGAAGACCAAATGGCCCATCCAGTCTGCCCAGCAAGCTTCACACATTTTTTCTCTCATACTTATCTGTTTCTCTTAGCTCTTGGTTCTATTTCCCTTCCACCCCCACCTTTAATGTAGAGAGCAGTGATGGAGCTGCATCCAAGTGAAATATCTAGCTTGATTAGTTAGGGGTAGTAGCCGCCGCAATAAGCAAGCTACACCCATGCTTATTTGTTTTACCCAGACTATGTTATACAGCCCTTATCGGTTGTTTTTCTTCTCCCCTGCCAATAATCAATAGGGATGTGAATCGTGTCCTCGATCGTCTTAACGATCGATTTCGGCTGGGAGGGGGAGGGAATCGTATTGTTGCCGTTTGGGGGGGTAAAATATCGTGAAAAATCGTTAAAAATCGTTAAAAATCGAAAAATCGAAAAATCGAAAAACCGGCACATTAAAACCCCCTAAAACCCACCCCCGACCCTTTAAATTAAATCCCCCACCCTCCCGAACCCCCCCCCCAAATAACTTAAATAACCTGCGGGTCCAGCGGCGGTCCGGAACGGGCTCCTGCTCCTGAATCTTGTCGTCTTCAGCCGGCGCCATTTTCCAAAATGGCGCCGAAAAATGGCGGCGGCCATAGACGAAAAAGATTGGACGGCAGGAGGTCCTTCCGGACCCCCGCTGGACTTTTGGCAAGTCTCGTGGGGGTCAGGAGGCCCCACACAAGCTGGCCAAAAGTTCCTGGAGGTCCAGCGGGGGTCAGGGAGCGATTTCCCGCCGCGAATCGTTTTCGTATGGAAAATGGCGCCGGCAGGAGATCGACTGCAGGAGGTCGTTCAGCGAGGCGCCGGAACCCTCGCTGAACGACCTCCTGCAGTCGATCTCCTGCCGGCGCCATTTTCCGTACGAAAACGATTCGCGGCGGGAAATCGCTCCCAGACCCCCGCTGGACCTCCAGGAACTTTTGGCCAGCTTGTGGGGGGCCTCCTGACCCCCACGAGACTTGCCAAAAGTCCAGCGGGGGTCCGGAAGGACCTCCTGCCGTCCAATCTTTTTCGTCTATGGCCGCCGCCATTTTTCGGCGCCATTTTGGAAAATGGCGCCGGCTGAAGACGACAAGATTCAGGAGCAGGAGCCCGTTCCGGACCGCTGCCGTTCCGGACCGCCGCTGGACCCGCAGGTTATTTAAGTTATTTGGGGGGGGTTCGGGAGGGTGGGGGATTTAATTTAAAGGGTCGGGGGTGGGTTTTAGGGGGTTTTAGTGTGCCGGCTCACGATTCTAACGATTTATAACGATAAATCGTTAGAATCTGTATTGTATTGTGTTCCATAACGGTTTAAGACGATATTAAAATTATCGGACGATAATTTTAATCGTCCTAAAACGATTCACATCCCTAATAATCAAGCTTCTCCCCTGCCAATAAGCAAGCTACACCCATGCTTATTTGTTTTACCCAGACTATGTTATACAGCCCTTATTGGTTGTTTTTCTTCTCCCCTGCCGTTGAAGCAGGGAGCTATGCTGGATATTCGTGAAATATCAGTTTTCTTTTTTTCTCCCCTGCTGTTGAAGCAGAGAGCTATGCTGGATGTGCGTGAAGTATCAGTCTTCTCCCATGCTGTTGAAGCAGAGAGCCATGCTGGATATGCATCGAAAGTGAAGTATCAGGCACATTTGGTTTGGGGTAGTAACCGCCGTAACAAGCCAGCTACTCCCTGCTTTGTGAGTGCGAACCCTCTTTTCTTCTCCCCTGCCGTTGAAGCAGAGAGCTCTGCTGGATGTGTGAAGTATCAGTTTTTCTTCTCCCCTGCCGTTAAAGCAGAGAACTATGCTGTATATGCATTGAAAGTGAAGTATCAGGCTTATTTGATTTGGGGTAGTAACCGCCGTAACAAGCCAGCTACTCCCCTCTTTGTGAGTGTGAATCCTTTTTTCCACATTTCCTCTTGCTGTTGAAGCTTAGAGCGATGTTGGAGTCACAGTAAGCATGTGTATGTTTATTTATTAAGGGTATTGTCTCCAGGCAGTAGCCATCATTCTGGCGAGTCACCCACTCTTCATTGGCGGCCGATTATAGTGGATGTGCAGCAGCAGCGGCTTGGCTGAATATGTGCTGTACAACGGCATGTAGCCAGATAATAAAAAAGGTGTTCCGGGGCATAAAAAGGAAATAGCCAAATCTAGCCGGATAAGTCAAATTTTCAGTTGTGCAGGGTTGCATGATTGATAATGTGTGCCCAGTTAAACCTAGGGCTGCTACTTAGATGTCTGCAGAAGTGGACCTCTCATAATAGCCAAATACCTTTGTCCAGATGGCATTTAACATAGCTATGGCTACATTACAGCTGTTTGGAGACAATCAAAGACACCGGCATGCTTCCAGTTTAACGGTGTCAGCGCCAGTGGCAGTGAAGGAGACAGGCCCATCAGCAGAGGCAGCAGACCAGAAGGAGATAACAGCCACAAAGGGTGTACAGGACCAGAATTAATTGCTTTAACCTCTCTGAAGGGCAAGTCTTCACTAGGTATTGATTTAATAAGCAAGCTATTTTTGATATAAAAGTCATCATCATTGCCTTAGCGTTCCTAGCCACTGGCAGTTTCCAACCGACTGTAGGTGATATTATTGGCATAACACAGTTTTGTTTATATTTATATTTATTTATTTACAGCATTGATTACCCGCTGATCTACAGATCTTACTGAGGAACAAGTGTACACACATCAAAAATCAATATAAAACAAAAGCAACACAACAATATCATATTTCTGCATATTGCAATACCCTCCCAGTTCGAAGTCCCTGTAAACCATCCCAATACGTAGTGTAAGCTATGGTGTGCTGAAGGCTAAAGAGATGTGTCTTTAGTTGTTCCCTAAATCTCAGCAGATTCTTTTCATTCCAAAGGACAATTCCCGCCACCCTGAAAATCTGATCCCGTAATTTTTTAAATTTTATTATGGGATGGAACCTCCAAGAAATGTTTCTTGGAGGAGCATAGAGTTTTGGGGAATGATAATGAACCATTTTGTCAGACAAGCATTTAGGAACCAGGCCTTGAATCACTTTAAAAACTAAGACCAAAGTTTTGAATCGAATACGCCAAAATATTGGGAGCCAATAAAGGCTAACCAAGACCGGAGAGATGTGATCATACCTAGAGCACCCTTAGATTAAACAGGCTGCTGAGTTTTGTATTAATTGTAAAGCAATCTTAGTAGATTTGGGGAGGCCCAGAAATACAGGGTTGCAGTAATCTAAAGGGGAGAGTATTAGTGACTGGATCACTGACTGGGTCTATTGTCTGCAAATAAGGCTTTAATGATCAGAGTAGATGAAGTCTGAAAAAAGAACTGCAGATCAAAGATTGAATATGAGACTAAAATGAGAAACTGGAGTCGACTATGACCCCTAAATACCTACGGGCAGATCTTCAAACCTGCGCACGGGCTTAGATTTATTCACGCAACCCGGCACGAACAAATCTATGCCCAATTTTATAACATGCGCGTACTGCCGTGCGCATGTTATAAAATCCAGGGTCGGCGCATGCAAGGGGGTGCACAATTGTGCAACTTGCACTCGCTGAGCCGCGCAGGCTTCCTCCGTTCCATCTGCACCCCCACCTTCCCCTCCCTTCCCCTATCTAACTCGCCCCCCGGCCCTATCTAAAACCCCCCCTCCGGGCAGGCGTAACTTGCGTGCGTCGGCCGGCCGGCGTGCCATCCCCCGGCATAGTGGCTATTCCGGAGGCTTTGGTCCCGCCCCCGGAATGCCCCAGGCCGGTACCACCCCCACAGACCCACCGCCGAGGCGCCCCTTTTCAAAGCCCCGGGACATATGTGCGTCCCGGGGCTTGCACGCACCGCTGAGGCTATGCAAAATAGGCTCAGCGCGCACAGGATCAGATTTTCTCAGGTTACGCGCTTAGCCTTTGAAAATCTACCCCTAGCCTTTAACTTGAGAGGGAAAGAGAACACATCTAAGCAAACTGTGTAGAGATCGACTTTGTGTTTAATTGATAGAGAAACAGTACCTCAGTTTTGTCAGTGTTTAGAAGTAGTTTATTGCTTGACAACCAGTTCTTAATAGCTGACAGACAGCCTGTTAACTTGCGGCTTCAAAAGATGATTCAATTGAAAAATAGAACTGGTCATCAACCACGTATAGCTGAAAGAAAAGGAAGAAGGTAAATATTAAACAACAGAGGGGAATGTGCTGAGCCCTGTTGAACACCCCTTGCACTGGAGCTCACATCACCAAAAATGACATTATAATAGCGATTTGATAGAAAAGAGGAAAACCAAGATAAGA
Organism: Rhinatrema bivittatum; assembly: GCF_901001135.1. Taxonomy (NCBI): domain Eukaryota; kingdom Metazoa; phylum Chordata; class Amphibia; order Gymnophiona; family Rhinatrematidae; genus Rhinatrema; species Rhinatrema bivittatum. The sequence continues at coordinate 266,483,742 of NC_042620.1, read as the reverse complement.
CAATTGAGATACCCAGGGTCTAAAGTCGACTCATTAGAATCATATGGTTCACTGGGTTTAAAATAGGTCTGGCCAATTTCTCGGCAGGAAAGTCCTTAAACTATTATTAAGGTACACGGGGATATCCACTGCTTATTCCTGGGATAAAGAGCATGGAATCTATAAATCTTTTGGGATCCTGCCAGGTACTTGTGACCTGGATTGACCACTGTTGGAAGCAGGATACTGGGTTTGATGGGCTTTTATTCTGACCCAGTATGGCAAATCTTTAAGTTCTTATGATCTCCCCCGGAAGAAGGTACAAGTGTGATATCTGGAAACTAAAGCTTGTTTAAAACTCCTCTGTGGGTGGTTTTAGCTGTAGCAAGGAAGCCAGAAAGGAAATTTAATTCCAACTGCAGGCTATGGAAGGTGGTGTTAGTGGAGCTTGGTTCCTAAGAATGAAATCTACAGTAAAAAGGTAGAGATCATTGTCCTTGTGATCTATAGAAGAGAGCCTACTCTGTGTGTTATGAATATATTGTGAGTTTTTTAAGAAGGAGAGACAGAGTTGTTAATGGAAAAGGGATTGTTCCAGTCGTGGAGTTAGAAGGACTATGGAGCCTCATTTCTCCGGTCTAAGACTGTAATAAAGGGAATTTTGCCTGGATGGTTTTTAAATAGTGACACTGTCGGAAAGAATGAGGTAAATTTGTTACCGACTGATCTACTGAGGAACTATAGAAATTTGTTCCAGTACCCTCACCTGTGGAAGGGCAACCATTTCTGGCGTTCCAGACCTGTGATGCCACCAGAAGGAATAAAGGAGAGAATAGAGATTTGGTATGGATTATGACACTATTCAGGTGACTTTGTGGTAAGGCACTATGCTCTGCAGCATTGCTTTCTGCTATGTGGAGAAAATAAACGGGAGTGATGCCGAGTGATTGGAGAAGAGCGGTGGTGGTCCCGCTTCACAAGAGTGGGAACAGAGAAGAGGCTGGTAACTACAGACCGGTTAGCCTCACTTCGGTGGTGGGAAAAGTAATGGAGTCACTGTTGAAAGAGAGAATAGTGAACTATCTACAGTCGGGAGAATTGATGGACCAGAGGCAGCATGGATTCACCAGAGGAAGATCCTGTCAGACAAATCTGATTGACTTTTTTGACTGGGTAACCAAGGAATTGGATCAAGGAAGAGCGCTCAATGTCATCTACTTGGATTTCAGCAAAGCTTTTGATACGGTTTCGCACAGGAGACTGGTGAATAAAACGAGAAGCTTAGGAGTGAGTGCTGAGGTGGTGACCTGGATTGAAAACTGGTTGACGGACAGAAAACAATGCGTGATGGTAAATGGAACTTTCTCTGAAGAGAGAGAGGTTTTAAGTGGTGTACCACAAGGATCGGTGTTGGGACCGGTCCTGTTCAATATCTTTGTGAGCGACATTGCGGACGGGATAGAAGGTAAGGTTTGTCTTTTTGCGGACGACACTAAGATCTGCAACAGAGTGGACATGCCGGAAGGAGTGGAGAGAATGAGAAGGGATTTAAGGAAACTAGAAGAGTGGTCGAAGATATGGCAGCTGAGATTTAATGCCAAGAAGTGCAAAGTCATGCATATGGGGAGTGGAAATCCGAATGAACTATATTCGATGGGGGGGGGAAAGGCTGATGTGCACGGAGCAGGAGAGGGACCTTGGGGTGATAGTGTCTAATGATATGAAGTCTGCGAAACAATGCGACAAGGCGATAGCAAAAGCCATAAGAATGCTGGGATGCATAGAGAGAGGAATATCGAGTAAGAAAAGGGAAGTGATTATCCCCTTGTACAGATCCTTGGTGAGGCCACACCTGGAGTACTGTGTTCAGTTCTGGAGACCGTATCTACAAAGAGACAAGGACAAGATGGAAGCGGTTCAGAGAAGGGCGACCAGGAAGGTGGAGGGTCTTCATAGGATGACATACGAGGAGAGATTGAAGAATCTAAATATGTACTCCCTGGAGGAAAGGAGGAGCAGGAGTGATATGATTCAGACTTTCAGATACTTGAAAAACTTTAATGATCCAAAGACATCGACAAACCTTTTCCATCAGAAAAAAATCAGCAGAACCAGAGGTCACGAGCTGAGGCTCCAGGAAGGAAGACTAAGAACCAATGTCAGGAAGTATTTCTTCACGGAAAGGGTGGTGGATGTCTGGAATGCCCTTCCGGAGGAAGTGGTGAAGTCTAAAACTGTGAACAACTTCAAAGGGGCGTGGGATAAATACTGTGGATCCATCAAGTCTAGAGGGCGTGAATAAAGTGGAGACATTCAAACACTGCACGGAGCGGCAGTAGCCACAGCGGCATTCAAACACTGCACGGAGCGGCAGTAGCCACAGCGGCATTCAAACACTGCACGGAGCGGCAGTAGCCACAGAGGCATTCAAACACTGCACGGAGCGGCAGTAGCCACAGAGGCATTCACGGAGCGGGATGCCAGTGGCCAGTAGTTGGTGTTCCACCTTCACGGAGCGGAAGGATGGAGGGCTGCTATTTCCAAAAAAAAAAAACAAAAACAAAAAAATAAAAACAAGGGTGGGTAAGAGTATGGGGCAAGGGGGTGGCCTGCTTGTTGCAGCGGTTGCTACCCCCAATTGAGCTGGATGTCACTTGGATGCAGATTCAAAGCTGCTCTCTAAATTGGGTGGAGGGGAATTAGGGCTGGAGGGTACTGGAAGCCAATAGTAACAGGTGGGAGAGAGAAAAAGGGAAAAAAAATGGATAAAGTGCGTAGCTTGCTGGGCAGACTTGATGGGCCATTTGGTCTTCTTCTGCGGTCATTTCTATGTTTCTATGTTTTTATGTAATGACAGTGTTTAGCAGCAATGCATGTATTGTGTAAAACCGGGGTGGCTACTTTGTTTGTAGTGTGTTATAATGTGACAGAAAGGTTAATGAAAATTCCTCACATGTATAATCTTTACCACTTTTTGGTCAGTTCCCTTAAAGATTTTAGGACACTTTGTGCACTAATGTACAGTAACAGATAAAAACATACTGCTGAGATGATTAGCAACTGCCCTGATGGATGGAAAACGTATTGGCCACCCTCCAATTTTCAGGTATAATGGATGATTTTAATGACAGATTACAAAGTTTTAGTAATAGGTCTTCAATTTCATTTTTTAGTTCTTTCTGAATTCCAGATGGCCCAGGTGATTTAATAATCTTTAGTTTGTTAATTTATCCTATTACATCTTATAGATTCACTGCAATTTGTTTCAGCACCCAAATCAACATACTTAAATATTACTTCCAGCATGAGTATCTCCCCAACAGCCTTTTTGTATAGAATTCATTTAGTCTTTCCATTATGGCCTTGTCTTCCCTAAGTGCCCTTTTTGCTCCTTCATCATTGGACTCCCTCACAAACTTCCTGCTTCCTACTGCCTACATGAAAACATTTTATTATGACTTTTTGACTATATGGAAAGCTTCTTTTCAGTTTCTCTTGTTGCCTCCCCTATCAATGTTTGCATCAAATTTGCAAATACTTACACTTTTTTCTTTTCTTTTTTTTCATTTGGATTCTTTTTCTATTTTTTGAAAGAAGTTCTTTTGGCTGCAATAGCTTCTTTTACCTCATGTTTTAACCATGTCAGTGACATTTCGCCTTCCTTCTACCTTTTTTAATACATGGAATCCTCGTGGTCTGGGCTTCCAAAATGGTATTTTTAAACAATGCTCATGCCTGATGTAACTTTTTCAACTGTACCTTTTACTTTTTATCTATTTTCCTCAGTTTATCAAAATCTCCCTTTTGAAAGTTAAATGCTAGAACAGTAAGTTGCCTTAATGTCTTCCCTCTACTTATTCAGTCAAATTTGATTGTGTTATGATCAACATTGCCAAATGGCTCTACTACTGTTATATTTCACACCAAATAGAATGTTCTACAATTAGAGTCATGACTCGGGTCCTGGCTGGGTTCAGGGGGCACCACCCTAGGAGTGGCACATTACTGAAGGGCAAGGCTTGAGCTGGTTTTCCTCCTATCCAGCTCCCTTCCCCACAGGCTAGGCTCTTAGGTTCTGGGGGCCAGAAGGCCTTGGCTGCAGCGGCAATACATCATAGTGGGTGTCTATAGCTGGACAGACTGGGTGCAGATACAGACTGGAACTGGAACAGGAATAGCAATTGAATGCATGTAAGGACTGAAACTGGAAACAAAACTGAGTACAGGTAAGGACTGGAAGTGAGTGCAAGTTTGAACAGGAACTGGAATTGAACTTAATACAGGTAAGGACTGGAACTTGAACAGGAACTGAATGCACATAAATACTGAAACTGGAAATGGAACTGAGTGCAGGTACATAAGAACATAAGAAGATGCCATACTGGGTCAGACCAAGGATCCATCAAGCCCAGCATCCTGTTTCCAACAGTGGCCAATCCAGGCCATAAGAACCTGGCAAGTACCCCAAAACTAAGTCTATTTCATGCTACTGTTGCTAGTAATAGCAGTGGTTATTTTCTAAGTCAACTTAATTAATAGCAGGTAATGGACTTCTCCTCCAAGAACTTCCCCATAGGGCAGCTGTTCCATCCCCTTTATCATTTGGTCGCCCTTCTCTGTACCTTCTCCATTGCAACTATATCTTTTTTGAGATACGGCGACCAAAATTGTACACAGTATTCAAGATGCGGTCTCACCATGGAGCGATACAGAGGCATAATGACATATTCTGTTTATTCACCATTTCCTTTCTAATAATTCCCAAAATTCTATTTGCTTTTTTGACTGCTGCAGCACACTGACCCGCCGATTACAATGTGTTATCTACTATGACACCTAGATGTCTTTCTTGGGTGCTAGTTCCTAATATGGAACATAACATTTAGGCCGATACAGAAAAACGTGCGGGAGAGTGGGCAAGCGCCATATTGCAATACTCGTTGCAAAATGGCGCCACCCGTATGGCCATATTGCCATACTGCAAAATGGCGCCGGCCGTATGGCCGTATGGCCGGCGCCATTTTGCATTATGGCAACACGATTCGAGTGCAGGAGGTCGTTCCCGGACCCCCGCTGGACTTTTGGCAAGTCTTGTGGGGGTCAAGAGGCCCCCCCAAGCTGGCCAAAAGTCCCTGGGGGTCCAGCGGGGGTCTGGGAGCGATCTCCTACGCTCGTGACGTCGGGGGACAGGAACCAAAATGGCGCCGGCGCCATTTCTATCAAATGCTCCCGTGGCCCGAGAGTGCAACATCACACCGGGACCCCCCCACTGGACCCCAGGTAATTTAAGACATTTTGGGGGGGTTCGGGAGGGTGGGAGATTTATTTTAAAGGGTCGGGGTGGGTTTTAGGGTTGTTTTAGTGTGCCAGTTTTCCCACCCTCCCCCTTCCCCTTCCCCCGATTTACGATTTTTGACGATAAATCGGGGAAATTCCTATTATATATCGCCTCTAATGATTTTTGACGATTTAAAATATATCGGACGATATTTTAAATAGTCAAAAAACGATTCACATCCCTAATTGCCACCCAGTGGAATTCCACCTTTATGAAGCTCGAGAGGTTAGTGGAGCTGCAGACACCCCTTCATGAACTTTCTGGTACAATGGACATAGGTGTGCATAATCCCCTAGGGCATCATGATTGGTTAGTCATTAGAGATGTGCAATCGTTTATCACGAATTAGGCAATTTCGGGGCACCGAACCCTGAAACGGATTTTCCCCGAACTTCGGGGAAAATCCGTTTTTCGGGTTTGTACGGGTGGAGGGGCACATTTTATTTTTTTAAATTAAAAACCACCGCAAGCATTACAATTAACAAACATACAACCCCCCCCCCCCACCATCCCAATCCCTCCCTATAATTTACTAACATACCAGATGGTCCAGCGGGGTCCTGCGAGCAATTTGTCCCTCCGTGCCCAGCGTGCCTCCCTCGCTCGAAATAGCGCCGATAGCCTCTGACCTATGTCCCTACAAGAGTTTGACCTCGATTGCTGTGCCTATCCATCCAGGCTTATGTCCCTAGCTGGGCTTGACCTCTGTCCTCAAATGCTGTGCCTGTTTGTCCAGGCCTTATGTCCCTAGGTGGGCTTGACCATTGTCCTTGAATGCAGTGCCTGTCTGTCCAGGCCTTATGTCCCTACTAGGGGATGACCTTTGTCCTCAATTGCTGTGCCTGTTCGTCCAGGCCTTATGTCCCTACAAGGGTTTGACTTCGATTGCTTTGCCTGTTCGTCCAGGCCTTATATCCCTACATGGGCTTGACCTCTGTCCTCGATTGCTGTGCCTGTCTGTCCAGGCCTTATGTCCCTATGTGGGCTTGACCTCTGTCCTCAATTGCTGTGCCTGTTCATCCAGGCCTTATGTCCCTAGGTGGGCTTGACCATTGTCCTTGAATGCAGTGCCTGTCTGTCCAGGCCTTATGTCCCTACTAGGGGATGACCTTTGTCCTCAATTGCTGTGCCTGTTCGTCCAGGCCTTATGTCCCTACAAGGGTTTGACCTCGATTGCTGTGCCTGTCTATCCAGGCCTTTTGTCCCTCCTAGGGCTTGACCTCTGTCCTCGATTGCTGTGCCTGTTTGTCCAGGCCTTATCTTTCTACAAGGGTTTGACCTTGATTGCTGTGCCTGTCCGTCCAAGCATTATGGCCATAGGTGAGCTTGACCACTATCCTCTATTGCTGTGCCTGTCCATCCAGGCCTTATGTCTCTATGAGGGCTTGACCTCTGTCCTCGATTGCTGTGCATGTCCGTCCAGGCCTTATGGCCCTAGGTGGGCTTGACCTCTGTCCTCAAATGCTGTGCCTGTTCATCCAGGCCGTATGTCCCTATGTGGGCTTGACCTGTGTCCTCGATTGCTGTACCTGTTCATCCAGTCCTTATGTCCCTAGGTGGGCTTGAACACTGTCTTCAATTGCTGTGCCTGTCTATCCAGGCCTAATATCCCTACATGAGCTTGACCTCTGTCCTCGATTGCTGGGCTGTTCGTCCAGGCCTTATGTCCCTATGTGGGCTTGACCTCTGTCCTCTATTGCTGTGCCTGTCGTCTAGGCCTTATGTCTCTAGGTGGGCTTGACTTCTGTCCTCGTATTGATGTGCCTGTTTGTCCAGGCCTTATGTTTCTACAAGGGTTTGACCTCGATTGCTGTGCCTGTCTATCCAGGCCTTTTGTCCCTACTAGGGCTTGACCTCTGTCCTCGATTGCTGTGCGTGTTTGTCCAGGCCTTATGTTTCTACAAGGGTCTGACCTTGATTGCTGTGCCTGTCCGTCCAAGCATTATGGCCATAGGTGAGCTTGACCACTATCCTCTATTGCTGTGCCTGTCCATCCAGGCCTTATGTCCCTATAAGGGCTTGACCTCTGTCCTCGATTGCTGTGCATGTCCATCCAGGCCTTATGGCCTAGGTGGGCTTGACCTCTGTCCTCGATTGCTGTGCCTGTCCATCCAGGCCTAATATCCCTACGTGGGCTTGACCTCTGTCCTCGATTGCTGGGCTGTTCGTCCAGGCCTTATGTCCCTAGGTGGGCTTGACCTCTGTCCTCGTATTGCTGTGCCTTTACATCCAGGCCTTGTGTCCCTAGGTGGGCTTGACCTCTGTCCTTGATTGCTGTGCCTGTCCATCCAGGCCTTATGTCCCTATGTGTGCTTGACCTCTTTGCTCAATTGCTGTGCCTGTTCATCCACGCCATATGTCCCTGTGTGGGCTTGACCTCTGTCCTCGATTGCTGTAACTGTCCATCCTGGCTTCATGTCCCTACAAGGGCTTGACCTCTGTCCTCAATTGCTGTGCCTGTCCAACCAGGTTTATGTCTTTAGGTTGGCTTGACCTCTGTCCTCGATTACTGTGCCTGTTCATCCAGGCCTTATGTCCCTAGGTGGGCTTGACCTCTGTCCTCATATTGGTGTGCCTTTCCGTCCAGGCCTTGTATCCAGTCTTAACGGCTGAACCTTCATTGCCATGGGAAACCTCAGTCTCTGGCAATTCAAATTATTAATCCTTCACAGCATGGATCCTTAAATAAAACAAACAGTTTTCTTTAGTTTCAGGGCAGAGAAGAGAACTTCCTCCATCTTGCTTATGAAGTCATGATCTATTTGCAAATGCTAAAATCCTAACAATTTGTACCATTATACACTCTAGGGGCCAACCCATTCCAAGGAAGCCCTTTCCTTCTCAAAGAAAGGCAACTCACCCTATCTCTTAGCACCTGTTGACCCATGTTCAGAACGAGAAAATATCTCCAAGGTACTTAGACTGTGGCAAACACAGTGAGACCATGCTGACAGTGAGACCCTACTCCAGGTCACCATGCTTTGAAGGCTCGTGCTCCACTCTAGGGGCCAACCCATTCCAAGGAAGCCCTTTCCTGATCAAAGAAAGGGAACGCTCCCCAGTGTTGCAGCCTATCTCTTAGCACTGGTTGACCCATGTTGACCCACTGTTCACATGGTGCCCTACTCCAGGTCACCATGCTTTGAATGCGCGTGCTCCACTCTAGGGGCCATCCCATTCCTGGAAGCCCTTTCTTGCTCAAAGGAAAGGGAACTCTCTCTGGGTTTAGCCAGCCTGTATCTACCCTCTGACCTATGTTGAACCGCTGTTTACATGGAAACCTCCTCCACCTCGGCCTTGAAAATTTTCATTTTTATATCTGCTATCTCCACCAGATTTTAAAAGACCAGCGAGAGCTCACTAGATGCCAACGGAAACACTCCACTCTAGAGGCAAACCCATTCTAGGGAGCCCTTTCCTACACAATGGAAAGGGAACTCTCCCCGGGTGTAGCCAGCCTGTATCTACCCTCTGCTTCTATGCCTTGCTGCTATAAACCAGATGACTCACTTAACTCCTTGTGGTGTTCTTTCCACTATCATGGTTCCTCATTGTGTTGGTGCTAGTCGTTCTGCTTGCTATGTTCCCCCTTCATTGTGCTGAAAGATGTTGATGCCACTTGTCTTGCCGCTTTGCCTGTCGTGCTGCCTTCGAGGGTTCATGCATCTCTTATCAGTGCTCACTCTCTTTTGAAGCTGTGGTGTGTTTTTGACACTCTCGCTGATGCTTTGCACCTCTATTAAAACACTCTTCTTGCCACTCCTGGTACCCCTTTGCCCCTTTAAATTACCTTAGGCTATTCATGCCACTTTGGTGCCACTTTGCCACAGTCTAAGTACCTTGGAGCTCTTTGGTTGTTCTGATGATTGCAGCTCAGAAGTTTCATCAAAATTGAGAATAAAACCCCAATTCTGTAGCCAAAAATAGGCTGCAAATACGTCCCCCATTGACTTTAAAGGGAACCGTAAATCGAATGCATGTATCAATGTATCGGGGTCTCCACTTAATGAATGCAACGTATTTGCCTGCCGGTGAATACGAATACCGAATCGGACAAATCCGTACCCTCTGCACATCCCTATTGGCCAGTGTTGGAAACAGGATGCTGGGCTTGATGGACCCTTGGTCTGACCCAGTATGGCTCTGTATTTGCCCTGTGGTCTGTATCACAGTCAGACTAAGAAAATAATAACACTGACTATGTCTTTTGTGAAATAATGAGGAGCTGTATAACAAATAACAAATAAAACAAAATACATATAATATCAGCACAATAAGCAAAAGTAATTGCCCCAACTAAAAGGATATAATTATATACAAAAATCTAGCAGAAGCTGTCACCTTTCCTGAAAAGGTTGTCTCCTTGCCCCCCAGATGGGTGAATCAGTCAAGCAAGTTCTCCTTTGGATACAGATCAATGATGGAGATCCCAATCATCAGTTCTTTGCGGGGAATCTGGCTAGAGTTTGAGGTACTGGGAATTTTATGCCCCTTGGGATAGGTCATGCACTGCCTAGACTTCTTTGTGTAGCCTTTCCTGATATATTGCCAAACTACAGATAAGAAAATCTTTCTGCATATATACTCTAAAATGGTTGACTTCTTGTTTTTTGTCCACTGCTTATAATCACCATATTCCATTCCTTTCCTTCCTGGGCAATTGCCAGGTGTTTGACCTTTAAACTTACCTGCTTCTTTGTGTGAAGAGGGCCAATGGGGAATCTGTGAAGGGGAGAAGGCAGGGGAATCTGTGAAGGCAGGGGTATTTTGTGAAGGGAGGCCATGGGCTGCGTCTAGCAGAAGCAGGGGGAAAAGGGATGGTGACTGCCTGTGTGCATACTGACCTTGTAAGTATGAAGCAAATCTGTTTCTTAGTGATACAAAACTATAACTATATGACAGTATTATTCTCTCATAAAAGACATAATTATACACACAGATACACCAAGCCTATGCAATAAATTATAGCATGCATGCTAAAGCCATCTTGTGCACACAAAAAATATTGTGCTATGCAGAAATTACTTACCATGCAAGGTAAAAGGATCTGAAAACACATTAGCATGAGTATACAAAAATGTGCATGTCTATTAATGGAAATGAAAGAACATCATATGCAACTGTCTACTGAGCTCATACTAAATCTTGTGATATGCTCATCCCCCACTCTATTTAGTAACAGCGAACTAACTAGATAATATTTACAAGTTGTTAGGACCTGGTGTTAACTTAATAACATAGGCATGTTATAGTTAGTGCCCAGTTGTCCTTTGGAGTAATTTTGTATCAGCCCTTATAAGTCAGAAAATATGCACAATGTTCTGCATGGGAACAGATGTAAATGTTCACACATATATTTATGTGCATACTTTTTTTTAAGTATACATTTGAATGGTTACCCCACCCTATTATTTCAAGTATAGGTAAAATTTCTTTTGTACATACATTTAATTATACAACTCCTGGGGTAATTTTCAAAAGGCCTACTGTTTATAAACATGTAAAATGGAATTTTATGCATGTATATGTTTTTGAAAATTCAGTTCATACTTTTGAAAACCCAAATGTATTCACATAGGTCCAATCCCCTCCCTACGTTGTCCCTGGGAACACCTCCACTTAAACTTATGCAAATAAAGGATATACGTGCTCAAGGTTACCTACATATCAGGGGGGCAATTTAATAACAAGCCATTTCTATGAGTAAAGCACTGTTTTACCATGGAAATGCCTTTGAAAATTACCCTCTTAAAATCCCTTCATGTTTACTCCTGATATCTTTTATTATATCTCTCAGTTTACAGAAAAATAAACTATTTCTAAATTTAAGCCACTTTCTTAAGAAATATTTTTCCTACTTTAGTCAGAAAGTGAACCTTCTTGTGGCCCTGGATTATTCTTTTACTTGTTTAATATCCAAGCTAATAAAAGTTACCCTATTTACAAGGGATGTGAATCGTTTTTGAATGATTAAAATTATCGTCAGATAATTTTAAAATCGTCCAAAATCGTTACATACACGATACAATACAAATGCCCCGGATTTATCGTCAGGGGCATTTGTATTGTATCGTTAAATAGGGCGCGGGAAAACTGGCACACCAAAAAAACCCTAAAACCCACCCGAACCTTTAAAACAAATCCCCCACCCTCCCGAACCCCCCCAAAATGTTTTAAATTACCTGGGGTCCGGTGGGGGCGTCCCGACGCGATCTCCTCCCGCTCTCTGGCCAACGCTGCATTGAGAAATGGCGCTGGTGGCCCTTTGCCCTTATCATGTGACAGGAAAAGGTAGCGCCGGCGCCATTTTGTTTCCTGGCTCCCGACGTCACGCGTGCGGGAGATCGCCACCGGACCCCCGCTGGACCCCCAGGGACTTTTGGCCAGCTTGGGGGGGGGGCCTCCTGACCCCCACAAGACTTGCCAAAAGTCCAGCAGGGGTCTGGGAGCGACCTTCTGCACGCGGGCCATATTGCCAATCTTCAAAATGGCGCCGGCGCTACCTTTGCCCTCACTATGTCATACGGGCAACCCGTCGCCCATATGACATAGTGAGGGCAAAGGTAGCGCCACTATTCAAAATGGCGCCGGTGCTACCTTTGCCCTCACTATGTCATACGGGCAACGGTCACCCGTATGACATAGTGAGGGCAAAGGTAGCGCCGGCGCCATTTTGAAGACTGGCAATACGGCCCGCGTGCAGGAGGTCGCTCCCGGACCCCCGCTGGACTTTTGGCAAGTCTTGTGGGGGTCAGGAGGCCCTCCCCAAGCTGGCCAAAAGTCCCTGGGGGTCCAGCGGGGGTCCAGGGGCGATCTCTCGCACGCGTGACGTCAGGAGCCAGGAAAGAAAATGGCACCGGCGCTACCTTTGCCCTGTCACATGATAAGGGCAAAGGGCCACTGGCGCCATTTCTCAATGCAGCGGTGGCCAGAGAGCGGGAGGAGATCGCATTGGGACCCCCCACTGGACCCCAGGTAATTTAAAACATTTTGGGGGGGGGGGGTTCGGGAGGGTGGGGGATATGTTTTAAAGGGTCGGAGTGGGTTTTAGGGTTTTTTTGGTGTGCTGGTTTTCCCGCCCTCCCCCGATTTACGATTTTTAACGATATTTAGAAAAAAAACAAAACACGACGATCAGATTTCCCTCCCCCCGAGCCAAAATCGATCGTTAAGACGATCGATTACACGATTCACACCCCTACTATTTACTACTACTACTGCTATTACTACTACTTAAACATTTCTATAGCGCTACACAGAGCTGTACAAACATACAAAAAACAGTCTCTGCTTGAGAGAGTTTACAATATAATAAATCAAACATATAGGACAAGAGGCTTGGGTTATTTCATAAAGCAAGACAATGGTTAAAAAGAAAAGAAAGTTAGCTAACAAGACTAAAAGCAGACAATTTGGCATAAGATTTAAAAGTGGTTTCAAAAGGTGGGTCTTTAGATGGGATTTAAATATGCTGAGAGAGGGAGCATGATGGACCGATTCAGGAAGTCTATTCTAAGCATACGACACTAGAGATGTGAATCGGAACCGGAATCGGTTCGGATTCCGGTTCCAATTCATGCTGAGGTAGATCTTCAAAAAATACACGCGCACGTACTTTTGTTCGCGAAACTGGTGCGAACAAAAGTACACCAGATCTTATAAAATCCGGGGTCGGCGCGTGCAAGGCTGCGCAAAATCGGCAGCCTGCGCGCACCGAGCCACGCAGCCTGCCTCTGTTCCCTCCGAGGCAACTTTCCTTCCGCTTGAAGCAGGCGTAACTTTCCTTCCGCTTGAAGCAGGCGTAACTTGCGCGCGCCGCCCCGGCATCCCCCGGCACAGACCGCAGTGCCGGGGGACTCGGGACCACCCTCCCGGCCCGCCCCCGAACCGTCACCACTCCTCCGGACCCACCCCGGACCGCCCCATGCCCCCAGACATGCCCCTGGACACGCCCCTCCCGCCCCTTTTAGGAAGCCCCAGGACTTACGCATGACCCGGGGCTTTGCGTGTGCCGGCGGCCTATGCAAAATAGGTGTGCCGGCGCGCGAGTGCCCTGCGCCCGTAAATCCAGGAGGATTTACCCGAGCAGGGGTTTTAAAATCTAGCCCACAGTGTTTCGGTTTTGTTTATTGGCTGAGCCCGAGCCGATAAACAAAAAACCCACCCCGACCCTTTATGTGAGGGAGCACTGGATGGCCGGCGCCATCTTTAAAAATGGCGCGGGCCATCCAGTGTTCTTACCATGTGACAGGGGCTGGCCAATGGCACGGATACCCTGTCACATGGTAAGGGCAAAGGGTCATCGGCACTATTTTGATTAGTGGCAGCCGACGGCCCGGGAGCGGGAGATCGCTCCCGGGACCCCCACTGGACCACCAGGTACCTGTAAAATGTTTTTGGGGGGGTCAGGAGGGTGGGGGATTCGTTTTAAAGGGTCGGGGAGGGTTTAGGGGTTATTTTTGTGTGCCGTTTTTCCCGCTCTCCCCAAAACGATAAGAGAACCCCCACGAACAATATCGTGGAGTTTTCCTATCGTTTTGGGGGAGCCCCTGATTTCTGACGATTTTGAAAATATCGTACGATATTTTCAATCGTCCGAAGCCCGATTCACATCCCTATACGACACAGCCAGGTGGAAAGCACGGAGTCAAGAATTGTTGGTAGAGGAGAAGGTTACAGATAGGAGTGACGTCCAATGGGCAGAGTGCACAATGTGTAGAGAGAGATAAGAGAGGAGAGGTAGTGAGGTGCTGTAGAGTGAAGGCATTTGTAGGTGAGAAAGAGGGGCAAGAACTGTATATGAGAACGGATAGGCAGTCAATGCAGTGACTTCAGAAGAGGGGTTATGTGAGCATAGTGACTTTGGTGAAAGATAAGTCATGCAAGAGAAATTAGGACAGATTGCAGTGGAGAGAGATGGCTTGCCAGGAGATCTGTGAGGAACAGGTTGCAATAGACTCAGCAGGAGGAGATGAGAGAATGGATAATTATTTTTATTTACTCTATTTGATTAAAAAAAATGCTTTCTTAAAAAGGAACTAATCTTAAAGTGAAATAGCTGTAGGTCCTGTTTTTCTCCACTCAGTAAAGAATCTAGATGTTTCCTGAGAATTCTCTTTATCGACACCTGATTGGGTTACTTGGCCACTGGCCAGATCTTGAGTTCTCCAACCAACCAGAAGGTTGCATTATTACTTTGTCAATACAAACTATTTTCTTAGTTGAATGATAGCCAATCCGTGAGCTGGATCAAGGAGGCAGCATTTTCTCCTAGTAAATAAAGAAGCTGAGGCAAGCTCTGGAGAGATGCTTCAGGCTGCTGCTCTTGCTTTGGCCTTTTAGCAGTGACTCTTATTACTGTTTCTCACTGAGCACTGTAGCTTTAGGAAATCTACCCAGTATTTTTCAGAAACAGGTAAAGTATTATTTAATTAAACAAACCAGAAACCACTGAAGCAAAATGTATAAAGGCTGGGTGAGCATTCATTGTACATTCTGCTCATTTCCTCCTGCTGCAATACTAATAGAAATTAAGTAATCTGTAATTATTCTGCTGTTTCTTTTTCTTTTTACACATTCCCAGGTATTTGAACAAAGAATCATAGGTCCTAGGAAAGGAATCAACTGTCACATCACAGACTGTAAAATCTCTAGAACAGTAAGAGATGTGTTTCTCTTTTTCTGTGTCTATATTTGTAGTCACATATTTATTTATTTATTTATTTATTTATAGTTTTTTTTATACCGATTTTCCTGCATAAAATGCATATCAAACCGGTTTACAATATATTTTGACTAGTGAGAAAAATGTTCCGATTAGAGCAAAAAAGATAAATATATTTGATATTTGGGCGTTTAACTAAGCATTTAAAAGGTTCAGACTGGAAAAAATGCCCATGATATTGTTGAAGTTATAGTTAAGCTCTGAAAAGAAAGGAACTAGGACAAAGCAAAAACCACACGTGCTACATGTGGACTGGACATTACATCTGTACATTGGAAAAACTACTGAAAAATATTTACTGTATTTTCCGGTGATTTTTTTCAGTGATTTCAGTGACTGCGACTTATAAAATAGTGCAACTTATATACTGTCACAATCTCTCTCTCTCACTCTCTCTCAGCCTGTGCTGTTAACCTCTTGTACAAACAGGTTTGTCTTATCAAAAGGCGTGTCTTAAACAAAGGTGCGACTTATCTACCAACCTTTTGGTCAAAATGGCAATTTATAGGGTGTGCGACTTATACACTTGTATGAATTATACACCAGAAAATACAGTATTCATTTTCACTAGATATATTCCATGAACTCAGAGCAATAAAGCTCTGAGGTTATGAAATATATTTAGTGGAAATGAATAAAAATTTGCTTTATCATATTGTGATATGATAAAGTGAATGCATAGTCACATGCTACAACATTTTGCATATATGAATTCCTTGGTATATGCCTATTATTCACATGAAATGTTATTGAAATTGCATTGGTTGAAAATGTAAATATTCTCAATGAATTATTTGTTTATAGTATGGAAAATATTTTTCCAATTAAGTTTGTCCCACATTAATGTCTTAAACATTACAAGCAAAATGATATAGACTTTTTTGCGAAGTTTGTTAGAAATTTCTACAAATTACTTGCTTGTTAATATACAATCTTTAAAAAAATTACTTATGTGTGAATATTTGAATAAAAAATATAAAAGATGTATGGAAATTAGAAAATTCCTGCTTTCAGCCAACTTTCAACATTTTAAAACCACTTCCTGTTTTATCACCATTAAACAAATTCAAAAAGCATAGTTATAAATTATTAAATGATATCAGATTTTTCTAATCAGCTCAAGTAGACGTTTTATGTAATGTAACTGACTATGGATTTTTTTGTATTTCCTTAATTTTTGTTTAGGACTTTTACTGGCATGCATACTACAGCTTTTTTTTTTTTTTTACTTCAAAACGTTTTTATTATTAAGAGAAAGAGACATAAATTTGCAGCACAAACAAAGAAGGTATTGGGCAGGAATCCCACCCACTCGTCATATAACAAATAGGCCAAGCTCTGCAGAATTAGAACATCAGAACTATGCACAATTTCCATTTTCATTTTCTCTCCCCCCCACACACACATTTCCTCCTGCCCACCCTCCCACCCACCCAGTTTACAAGCTGTTCATCTATTTATTTATTTATTTATGTAAAACTTTTTCTGTACCGTCGTTAAGTTAAATAACCATCACAATGGTTTACAGCAGGGCACGATAAAGAGAAATATGGGTGGTGTAGATTACAAATTACTCATGTGCCATCATAGTACGGTAACAATTTAAAATAATAAACTAAGTGCGTAAGTTAAACCTTATTGTTAGGAACAAATTAGGCAGTTTGATTTTAACATTAATATGCTTATGTAGGTTACTAATAACTTCTAGCTTGGTGCATCCTTATCTATCAACTATTTTTCTCCTTTTCTTTATCTTTATAAAATGCTTGTTTAAAAAGCCAGGTTTTCAGATTAGTTTTGAATAATTTCAGATTTCTCTGTAGTCTTATTTCAAGTGGCATGGTGTTCCAGAGTACAGGACCAACCAGTGACAGTGCTCTTTCCCTTACTTGCGTGAGATGTGCTGATTTGACAGAGGGGACAGTTAGTAGAGCTTTATTTGCAGATCTCAGGTTTCTTTGTGGTACATGCACGCGCAGTGCCGTGTTAAGCCAGTCGGCTTTTTCATCGTGGATTATACAAAGTGCTTTATATTGTATTCTTTGTTCAATTGGAAGCCAGTGGAGTTCGGCAAGTGTTCCTGTAATATGGTCACTCTTTTTTTTGCCTGTCAAAACTCTGGCAGCGGAGTTTTGCAATATTTGCAGAGGCCGAATTGTAGATTGAGGTAGTCCTAAAAGCAGGGAGTTACAATAATCTGTGCTAGCGAATATCATTGCTTGTAGAACTGTGCGAAAATTGTTAATCGTTAGTAGAGGTTTTAGTCTTCTCAGGATCATTAGTTTTGCATATCCTTCTTTTATTTTCTGTGAGATGTGTTGTTTCATGTTTAGTTCAGGGTCAATTATTACTCCTAGATTCCTAACTTTTATTGCTAACTCAGCGGTTTGAATATATTTTTATTGTGAATGTTGGTTGTGTGTGGTGTGTGTTTTTACATTCTAGGTGTAAGAATTCAGTTTTGTCAATGTTTATTACCAGTTCCATCTGGTAATACCCAAACATGTCCAGAGAATACAGATATTGTCGGGCAATAAAACAACCTTAAGCATTTAAGATAAGACTTCTAAGCCTGTGTGGTAAAGCCTGTATGTAAGGCTCCCAGATCTGGAGGAAAGTCCGCTGATGTTGAAAAGATGTTTTGGCTGCTTTTCGCTCCATTTGCATCATTATATGAAGGTGGTTCCGCCAAGTCCAGTATGAAGGTGGATCCAAAGACCTCCAGCTGAGAAGGATAATCTTCTACCCCACACAAAAGGCTTTGTGCAGAAGTAGGCGTGGACCTTTCCCCTAAAGCAATGTCATAGGGATTCGTCCACACAACACCAGGTGCATCTAAGGGACTAAGTAAATTCTCAACAATCGGCCATATATTGTACTACCCGTCCCCAAAATACACTGACAAAAGAACATTCCCAAAACATATGAAGCAGTGAGCCTGGTAAAGTGCTTTGCATTGGCCGGCAGAATATAAGCTCGCCAGAGAAATTTAAATTGCATCTCCTGGTAATACATGTTAGGCGAAATACCAGAAAGATTGTGAAAACAGACTCTGAGCATGGCTGCTGTTAGAGATACTCGAGGGTCTGCATTCCACCGAGCAGTTAGCAAATCACAAATAAGATCCGGGTTGCGCCCCAGTAATTTTTTATAATAATAAGCCAGGTTAGGACTCCTCCACTTTCCCAAAGCAAAGAAGTCCTCATGGAGGAGAAAATGCTGAGGCTGGTTCACCTCAAAGGGCAATGAGGCAATGTAATGCCTTATTTGTACATAAGGAAATATCTGAGACCCACACAGTCCATATTGCGTAATGAGAGACTGTAGAAGAAGAGCTGCCCTGTCCCATCTAAGATATGACCTAGAGAACTTATGCCCTTAGTGTGCCAATCCCAGAACCCAGCTGTCTGTGAACGCACTGGGAACTCTAAATTCCCCCATATCAGCAGCCAATATGCACACCGTCCAGGTATATTAAGAAACTTGGTAGTCAGCTTCCAACAACACATAAGGGAGCAATCAGTGCAGTAAGCAGTGGGGGAAAGGTTAGTTTAGTCGCCTCAGCTTGCAAGACATAACACGGATCCAGGGGAGCAGTCAGTGTTCGTTCCGCCGACATAGCAATATAACTAGAGTCCCCCATGATCCATTCCCAAATGAGACGGAGGGTACTCGCGACATTATATAATCGCATATCCGGCACTCCCAATCCCCCCTGCCCCATCTAACTTTCAGATATGTAAAGGGAATTCTCGCCTTCCCACCACGCCACAAAAAAACTCCCATCGCCCTCTCCAATGTCCGCCGGTCTGTATATTTAAGTAGTAAAGGGAGGTTTTGAAACAAATAAAGCCACTTCGGAAGTAGCAACATCTTAAACAGATTTAATCGCCCCATCAATGAGAGCGGAAGAGGGCACCAAGTAGTCATCCATTCCACCATAGCCTTCAACAGTGGGAGTACATTACAGGCATACAGGTTGGAAAGCGTCATCGGCAGATAAATACCCAGATATTTGAGTTTAGAATCCGCCCAAACCAATGGAAAAGGTTTCCCCAGATATTCCACAGAGAGGCCAGAAATGCTAAACGCCTCCGACTTCCCCTGATTCAGTTTAAACCCTGAAAATGCTCCAAAATCTTGAAAAAGATAGAGAAGAGCCGGAAGTGATTGCATCGGGCTAGTCAAGAATGCCAAAATGTCGTCCGCAAAGGCCGCGTATTTAAAAGTAAAGTTTTGGTAGCGCACCCCTTTCATCGTACGTGTAACTTAGATAGCTAAGAGCAAGGGTTCAAGCTGCAGTAAGAACAGCAATGGGGAAAGCGGGCACCCTTGTCGTGTACCCCACTTGACCAGAAAAGAAGCAGACTGCGAATTATTACCAACTATGATAGCTCTAGGATCCGTATATAAAAGCTGAACCACCTGTAAAAAAAACCCCGGTAAATCCCATCCAGCCCAAAACATCAAAAAGATAATCCCACACTACCCGATCGAACGCTTTTTCTGCGTCGAAACTGACCACCAAGTAGGGTTCATTGGCTTGCTGACACAATGCCATGGCGATCAAAACTTTCCTAATATTTGTCACTGCATATCTACGCCGGACAAATCCTACCTGACTCAGTTGGATCAGCATAGGCAGTACCTCTGCTATCCGCTCCGCCATAATCTTTGCCAAGAATTTTTGATCCACATTGAGCAACGAAATTTGGCGGTAGGACTCCAGTTGTAAATGGTCCTTCCCAGATTTAGGAATTAATGTGATGTGCGCTGTGTTCATGTGAGCGGGATAGCATTAAACATACTAATCAGTGGGCTGACAATAGAGTCTATCAGTCTTATAAAACTCGGCCATATAGCCATCTGGGCCCGGTGCCTTAAATCGTTTAGCAGTCTTAAAATCAACCGAACCTCCTCTTCTGTAATAGGGTTATTTAGCCAGAGGTTCTGTTCACTAGTTAAACAGGGAGATTCACAGAGTTACAAAAGCATTCACTAGATACTGGGTCCTTGAATTCAGAAGAATAAAGTGTTTCGTAATACTTCTGGAACGAACGAAGGATGGATGGAGTATCATATTGTATTACACCTTTTGAGGAGTGCAGGGCCGCTATATGTCGAGAAGCTCTATGGGATTTAATTAAATTAGCCATCATTTTACCGGGCTTATTGTCATATTGGAACAGTTGAAATTGATAGTAAGCTAACCCTTTCTTTGCACTTTGATGTAGTAAGGTATTAATAGTGTTATGGAGGGTAAAGTATCTCTCCCGATGAACACCAGAGAGGACCCGCTGGAGCAGAGAGCGAGTCTGATACAATTGCACACTAAGAGTCAACAGTTGTTTATCGAGAAGTTTTTTTCTGTGCGCTAAATAAGAAATAATATCACCCCTTAATACCATCTTTGCGGTAAACCAAAACAAAACTGGGTCAGCCAGGTGAGCTTCATTAAATTGAAGATATTCAGCTCATTTGGAATGCAAGTGCTCTTGAAAAGCCATATCATTCGCCAAAAAATACGGGTATCGCCAGAGCCTTCCAAAAGACTGGTCCAAAGACCAAGCCAGTTCCAACCATATGGGGGCATGGTCGGACACTATCACATCCTCAATATCGGTTGTCGTGATCTTAAAAAAAAGTCGATCACTAACCAAGAGATAATCAATCCGGGATTGAGTTGAGTGGGCTCTAGAAAGTTGTGTGAACACCTTATCCGTCAGATGCAAAATCCTTCAGGGGTCGACTAAATGTAGGGCGTGTTCCAAAAAGCAAATGCCCTTACCTGGAACTATATCCCGAGCAAGCGTACTTGTCCCATCCAAATGAGGATCTTTTACAGAATTAAAGTCTCCCCCCAAAATCATATCATAGTCCAGATATGGTATAAGATGACCATAGAGGTCTTGAAAAAAATCAAAGTGTGGATTGTTTGGTGCATAGAGGTTACAGACTACCACCTGCTGATGATTAATATCAGCTACTAAAATTATATAACGACCCTGAGGGTCCTTAATTTCTGTATGAACCTGTATTGGAATATTTTTGTGAATTAAAATTGTGACACTGGCTGACCTGGTTGTTGCCGAAGCGTAATGCACCTCACCCACCCACTGGCGGCACAACTTTTGGTGTTCCGCATCACTAAGATGTGTTTCTTGAAAGAAGACTATATCCGCTGATTTCTTTTTCAAAATAGATAATATTTTTGCGCTTTTTATTGGAGAATTAATGCCACAGACATTCCAAGAAAACACACGACATGGCTTAGTAGACATTAATTAAGACATTGAGAGCACAGCATAAAACATAGCAAAGACATCACAATCATTTTTTATGTGAAGGTCTACCCTGCCGAGACCCTCACATGAAATATGCCAGACAACAGCAAAATCTTAGGCATCCAGAGGAACCGCAGAATTGTCAACCTTCTTGCAGACCATGAGCAGTAAAACCCTTCAATTCCTCGATCACCCCCACCCCTCTCCCTTTCCCTCTCTAGCCCCAGCCCAATTTTCTTTAAGGGCATACCCCACCAAAAACTCCTTAGAGGAGTCCCGAAGATCAGATCTGTGCTAACCGACCCCCCCCCCCCCCTCCCCCCCTCCCCCCATCCAGCCCCATCCACAGGCTACACATATTCATTAACAATATTGACATGGTCAGGAAACACTGAAGAAAGCGTCCAGGCCCCGCTACAACCTTGCCACACAAAATGCCACAAACTAAGGATGGACCACAAAAGGGCTATTGCCTATTATATGGCTAATTGTTCCAAAGGGAGGCTTTCCCAAGTAGACCCAAAGTCATGCACTTGTTGAGAACATCAAAGAAGCCTTCCCACGCATTGAGCCGCGGGCGGCCACCGAGCTTCCCTCAGCTGTCTAAATGGCAAACAGGCCGTACTACGGGCGACCTCCTGGAATCGGAGAAACTACTGTGAAAAAAAAAATATATATATAATCGAGGTCCTCGAAGTTGGGCCTGGGTTCTGGAGCAACAAAACTAGTCCCTCTGCCCTAGTGAAACCTGCCCTCGGGGACCGAAACAAACTCACAGCACCAGACCGCCAGGCCTGTCATTGCGATTCAAGAGATGCCTTTGGGCATCGCAGGAACATTTTCCCATTCTTGCACATACTTCTGCGCGTCAGCTGGATCTGTGAACCATTTAACGCCGGATGTTGTGACTACACGTAGTCTTGCTGGGAAAACAATCACCGCTTTCTGTCCCAGGCTGTGCAGCTTGGTACACAACGGCACCATGATTCACCACTGTTGAGCCACAGCAGCGGAGAAATCCTGAAATACCAAAATTCTTTGGTTTTCATGTTGTAGTGATTTCCCCTTGCGCAGCGCACTCAGAATTCCCTCTTTATGGATGTAATTAAGGACCTTGGCAATCACCACTCTCGGACGAGCATCAGCACTTCACTTGGGGCCCAACTGGTAGACTCGTTCAACCTGGAAGATGCCGAGGGTGGGAGCCAGGTCAAGCACAAGTGGAATCCAATCTTCCAAGAAATTCCCCAGATCACGGTCCGAGATTGAATCCAGCAAACCCACAAAACAGAGATTGGATCAGCGGGCGCAATTCTCCAGGTCTTCTAATTGTTCTGTTTGCCGGCCAACCACGGTCTTGATCGCCTCCATTTCCTGTTGCAAAGTGAGGTGGCCATCTTGGAGATCTGATATCCTTTGCTCAGCTTCAACAAAGCGGTTTTGAAAAGAATGGATAGAGGCAGACAGCTCGGTAAGTTTTGTAGATATCAGGAGTAACTCTGGCCTGAGCATCTCCTGAAACTCCGCTTTAATGTCCACTAGCCCCGTTGATGCGGCAGGCTCGGCGAGTCTGTCTTCCTCATCGGCATGCGCGTCGGTAGGCCTCATCTTGTCCTTTTCTTTTTCTTTCTCTTTCTTTTGCTGGCGCAAGGTCATTCTGCCTCAATAGAATTACAGAGCGTTTAGGGAATATGCACCAAGGTTGAAATACACTTAGTTGCCCTGACGCCGCTGTGGATGGGGCTAGATGTCAAACGGGGGCACCGAGAAGGGAATCTTGCATCCTGTTCCCTCACAGCATCACGTGATCTCCCTACTACAGCTTTAAACTTTGCAATTAGTAGATTACGTGTCTGTTTTTATACATAGGATTCTGTCATAGGAGATAATAAAAGGTGACTGAAATGTTTAGATTTTATTATATTTTCTCTGTAAGCCATGGAAGATATTTGGTAGAAGTGAATAAAAATGTTTCAGTAGTTCTTCTGATGTACAAATATAGAGCCTGATTTTCAAAGCCCTATGCACGTAAATCAAGAGGATTTACATTAAAGTGGTAAGAGATGCAGGTCAGATCTGGACAAGGCGGAGTCCCAGAAGCCCGGGCGCCAAATGGAACAAGAGGCAGTTATGTGCGCCGGGCCTATTTTATAAAGGCCTTGCGACACGTGTAAAGCCCCGGGACACGTCTAAGTCCTAGGGCTTTTACAAAAGGGGTGATCCGGAGGGGTGGGGTGGGGCGGTCCAGGGACGGGGTGGGGTGGAGCCAGAGGCCTCCAGCACAGTGGCCATTTGCCGCTGTGTCAGAGGATTGCGTGCCGGCAGGCTACTGGCATGCGAAACCTGTGCCTGCCTCCAGGCAGGCACAAAAAATATAATAACAATTTGGGGGGGTTAGAGTAGGGCTTGGGGGGAAGGTTCGGGGAAGGGGTGGAAATGTTAGTTTAGGGGGAGGGAACGGGGAAGCCCGCTAGCGTCGGCGCATGCAAAGTGCACTAGTGTGCACCCTCTTGCGCGCATCGACCCCTGATTTTATAACATACATGCGCAAATGGAACAAGAGGCAGACAGGGGGCACCCAAGTAAGAACAGGCCAAAACCTGAGAAGCCAAGTCCAGAATGAGTGTAGCAGCAGCATCGTTGAACAAGCTGGAGTCAGGGCAGGTGGCAGGCAAGGAGATGGTCAGGTCCAAGAGATAATCAATGGCGAAGTCAGACAAAGCAGAGGTCGGGTCCAGGAGATGATCAGTAGCGTGGTCAGGCATGGTTTATAGCTGAGTGGCTGGTAGATGTGAGGATCACTTGGTAATTTGCCTGCCTGGGGTGAAGGTGGCGAACCTCATCCTTCAACTAGATAGGATTTTGGATAGTGCTGGGGAGGAGCTGGGTGTCTTGGTACATGTGTGTACCAATGACTAGGAAAGTGCAGGAGGGAGGTTCTAGAAACCAAATTTAGGGTTTTAGGTAGAAAGCTGAAATCCTGGACCTCCAAGGAAGCATTCTAAGAAATGCTTCCCGTTCCAAGTTCAAGATACCAAAGGCAGGCAGAACTCCAGAGTCTCAAAGCGTGGATAATGCGGGGAAGAGGGTTTTAGATTTGTTAGGAACTGGGCTTCATTTTGGGGAAGGGGTGGGGGTGGGGTGCTTAATCACAATGGAACCAGACTGCTGGCACTAAACTTTCAAAAGGAGCAGCTTTTAAACTAGATGATGGGGGAACGCCAACTGTCGCTCAGAAGCGCATAGTTCAGAATGATGTATCTTCGAAGGATATTAAGAAAACATGGAAAATAGGGCATCCAGTAGAGAGTTTGCAATAAATGCCAAATTGGACCAGGTGCCAGACTCCAAAGTGCCCCTGTCAGATGATGAGCAGGTTGTTAATTCAACAAAAAGCATACTTTGAAATGTCTGAATAAAAATGCTAGAAATCTAAAAAATAAGATGGGATAATTATCTGTATAGCACTGGATGAAGAGGTAGATATAATTGGCATCTCAGAGACCTGGTGGAAGGAGAATAACCAATGGGACACTGTGATACCACAGTACAAATTATATTGAAATGATAAGATGGAGCAAATTGGTGGAGGGAGTCACACTATATGTTAAAGAGAGCATTGAGTCAAACAGGATAAAAGTTCTGTAGGAAATAAAATACAATGTTGAATCTTTATGGATAGAAATTCCAGGTGAAAAAGAGAATAAAATAGTAATTGAGGTTTATTACACCCATGTGGTCAGAATGAACTAACAAACAATGAAATGCTGAAAGAAATTATGGAAGCTAACAAAATCAGCAGCACAGTAATAATGGATGATTTTATACATTATACATTTTATACATTAAAGAGTAATGGAGAGAGTACTGAACCTTTTGGAACTCTACAGCAGGCATTTAACAGGAAAACATATTGTGATACTTTTATACATTTATTTTTTGTATTTTCATATGCACTTAAAAACTCATTACTTATCTCAGGGAAAAGACTTGACACTTGTGATTTTAATTACCCCAGTTTTGACTGGTGAATGTTGCATCAGGACATTCTAGAGAAGTAAAGTTCCTAGATGAAATAAATTCCTGCTTCATGGAGCAGCTGGTACAAGAACCAACAAGAGGGGAAACTATTTTAGACCTAGTTCTTAGTGGAACACAGTTTTTGGTGTGAGAGGTAACAGTGATCAAAACATTATCAAATTTGACTTAATAACTGGAGGGAGCACAAAAGAGAAACCTACTGTGGCAGCATTTAACTTTCAAAAAGGTGACTATGATAAAATGAAGAAAATGGTTAGGAAGAAACTGAAAGGTTAAGAGTTTAGCTCAGGCATGGGTGTTGTTTAAAAATACCATCTTAGAAGCCCAGACAAGATGTATTCCATGCATTAGAAAAGATGGAAAGAAGGCTAAACAATTACCAGCATGGCTGAAAGGTGAAGTGAGAGAGGCTATAATATCTAAAAGAACATCATTCAAGTAATGGAAAAGCAATCCAAATGAAGAAAACAGGAAAAAGCATAAGCACTGGCAAGTCAGATACAAAGCATTGATAAGGAAGGCAAACAAAGAATTTGAAAAGAATCTTGCTGTGGAAGCAAAACATCATAATAAAAACTTTTTCAGGTATATTAAAGGTAAAAAGCCTGCAAGGGAGTCAGTTGGACCATTAGATGAAAGGAGCACTTAGGGATGACAAAGCCATATCAGAGAGACAAAATGAATTCTTTGCTTCATGTTCCAGAGCCTTCGTCCGCCCTTGTCTCCTGTCCAGCCTGCTGCCATTGCCGTTCGCAGAAGCAGGTCCAAAAGGGCTAGGTGTAGGCGGAGGACCACTCAGAGACCAACCAAGGGTGGTTGGTCTCACTTAGGAATGAAGGTCGGCAGGGGCCTGGGCTTGGTTTTGACCCAGACACGGATCTGTCTCACCAGCCTCGGTGTTTCCCCGGAGCTCCTCTCTGGGTTCACCGAGGTCCAAGGGCACACATCTCCTATTCTCGTGCAGCAGCTGCTCATGGCATCTCTTGCTACACCTAGTCAAAGCCTGTGTGCACATAACAGTTTGCGAAGGCCTCCTAAAGCTGCCGCCCGCATAACAGTTTGTGAAGGCCTCTGAGCTTTCCCATGCTCAAGGTCTCTATCGCACATAACAGATTGCGAAGGCCTCTCAAGGCCTCCCTTCACATAACAGCACTTAGGGAAGAGTAACCCAAATTATAGCTACATAATGCAAGGTTCCATATCAGGAGTCAATCCTCAGGAAAAGTATCTAGGTGTCATCATTGAAAATGTTCTGCTCAGTGTGCAGCAGCAGCCAAAAAAACAAATAGAATGCTAGGGATTATTAGGAAAGGAATGGAGAATAAAATAGAGAATATCATAATGCTTCTGTATTGCTCCATGTTGAGACCTAGAGTATTGTGCGCAGTTTTGGTCACCACATCTCAAGAAAGATATAGCAGAAATAGAAAAGGTACAGAGAAGGGTGACCAAGATGATAAAAGGGAAGGAATAATTCCCCTATGAAGTAAATCTAAAGAGGTTAGGAATCTTCAGCATGGAGAAGAGTTGGCTGAGGGGAGATATGATAGAGGTCTATAAAATAATGAGTGGAATGGAACAAGTAAACATAATCAGTAATTTACTCTTTCAAAAAGTACAAAGACAAGGAGACACAATGAAGTTACTGGGTAATGCATTTAAAACTAATAAGAAAAAATATTTTTTTTACTCACACATAATTAAATTCTAGAATTCATTGCCAGAGGATGTGGTGAAAGCTATTAATATAGCTGTGTTTAAAAAAGATTTGGACAAGTTCCTGAAGGAAATGTCCATTAAGCATTATTAAGGTAGCGTTACAGAAATCCACTGTGTTTTCTTGGGATAAGCAGCTTGGAATCTCTCTACACCTTGGGATCCTGCCAGGTAGTTGTGACCTGGCTTGGCCACTTTTGGAAACAGGATACTGGGCTTGATGGACCCTTGGACTGACCTAGTAAGGCAAGTTTTATGGTTTTATGTTCTTATGACCAGAGGAGATCGAAGTAGGAGATTGTTAGAACTGCTTAACTGTGAATTGTGATCTTTTGTTGCCATCCTGCTCAAAGTAAACAGGTTTTTTTTTTAATTTTGTTGTTTGAATAATAAAGTATTTTTGTAGAGAAGGCCAAAATCCAGATAGCTATATCCTCTGACAAGCTTAAGACTACTTGTGTTGTGCCACATAGGATGTCATATGTGAGATGTTCCTGGTCTAAGCTACTGCACAGATAGGGACCCACAGCAGCAGTAAAGCAAGGAAAAAAAGGAGGGTTTTTTTTTAACTGGTGCTGCTAAGCATAGCACAATGCAACAAGCTGTATTAAAAATGTTTCTAGGGCCTGGCTGTAGCAGCAGCCACAAAGGAAAATACAAACAGGACAAGGGGATAACTGCCGGGACAGACAGGGATTTAAAAGTCAATCAGAGTTGAACAGGCAGGTTTTTTTCTTTCTGTTTCCTCCTGAGTTGAGCAAATAATACAGGACCTCACAGAAGGACAACAGCTCCAGAAATTGGTTCAAACCCTACTCAAACAGTTGAATGAACAACTGGGGATGTTGAAACAGCAACCAGTGGCGTTGACACAAATGGCCCAAGCAATGAAAACCACCACAATATGAACAAACCCCTCACCTCCTGTTTTGTTTAAAAAGAAAATAGAAGATCCAAGTGTTTTCTTGAGTAATTGTGAGTGAACCTCCCAATTGGCCAGCTGGCCAGAGACCAGCTGGACCACATACTTGGCGAATCTGCTGTTATGATCAGGCTTGTGAACCCTTGGGCTGACGGAAGGATGGTATACCAGGAGGAAGATCCGTAGGTTCTCTCATCGGGTGGCGAGGCAGGAACAGAAGACGTGACCAGCTGACCCTCGGCACTGGAGACTCAGGCGACTGTGGAGGCAAATGAAGAGTCGTGATGTCGAGGAAAGGAACTGTGTCTTTGCCACTGGAAGCCCGTGGTCCCCCCAGGAAGAGCCTGTTGGGACTCGGATCACTGGGACTTAGGTGGACCTTTGAGAGGTCGAGGAGTCGAGTGTTCGGTGCAAGGGCTGATTGGAGCTTCACCTCTGGAAGCCTGCGGTCCCACCGGAAGGAGCCCGTAGGGACCTGGGCCACTGGGACTTAGGTGGGCCCTTGGAGATGATGGTCAAGAAGAAGTCCAAGGTCAAGTGCCAGAGGGTCGTCGCTTACCAGTCCGAGGTCACACACCAAGGGATCACCATTTGCCAGTCCAAAGTCACACACCAGAGAATCACCGCTTGCCAATCTGAAGTCGCACACCAGAGAACCACCGCTTGACAATCCGAAGTCAGGAACCAGGAACACCAAGACGAGACAGGAACCAGGAACAAGGATACAAGACACTAGAAGACTCACCGAAGCAAGCAGACTTAGACAGCGTAGGAAGACGTTGCCAAGTCAAGGAATGAGCAGAGGAAGCCTCCTTTTATACTTCCTCTGCTCTGGCTCATAGGAAACAGCTGAGACTAGTTAAAGGGATCAGGTCCCTTTAAATCTGACAAGGAGGCACGGCCTGCTTGTCAGATTTAAATCCAAGATGGCAGCAGCCATCTTGGATTTCATCCACGGAGGACGCCACGAGGGAGGAGCAGGGACGGCTCCCCACCCGGCGACCAGCTCCAGGGTCCATGCCAGAGCGCCGGGCATCAGATCAAGGGCTTCCCCTGGAGCTCCCACGGCAGGTCGCCTTCATGGGCACAGTATGGAACCGCGGTTGTGGCCTTCCATGGCCGCGGAACACAACATCTGCAATCAGGCAAAAGCCAAGTAGCTTTTCAAGCTGCCAAATTGGATGAGAGAGCTAGCTATACAAAAGTCAAAACTGCCATCAAGGAAAGGGTGGGTTACACTATAGAAACATATCAACAACAATTCCAGTGTGGCACCCTACAGTCCAGAGAAAGTCCACAAAATCTCTTCCATTGGCTAAGGGATGCTGGCTGGAAGTGGCTACAGCCTGAGGCAAAGGCAGGCCTCAAAGTAGCCAACCAGGTCCTCCTGGAGTAATTCCTGGGCAGCCTAGACTGACCCATATGGTAGTAGGTATATCAGCATATCAGGCTCACACTGGAGACCACATTGGAAGTGGCAGATGCTGTCTATCAGGTGCAGTTAATACCTAAATAGTCACAGAAGGTGGAAAGGCAATGCACTCAGGATTCCTGGTACTGCAGGAGAGCTCTAGGCTCATACTCTGATCACAAATCCAAGCCTGCCAGCTTATTTAACTGTGGAAGAAGAGGTCACCTGGCTAAAGATTGTCTCTATGAAGAAAGAATTTATGGATATCAATCTGGTGATCCATTTGCCACTAGATATGAAAGTTGGCATTGACAATATAAGACCTCCAGATGAGGGATGGCTACTAGCTCTAGACCCACAGATGTACTCCCATTGCAAGGGTACCTGGCACCTTGATGAGTAGTATCCCTGGATGGAAGATGAAGAATGGGAATGCAAGTTAAGGCATCTCCCACTTGTAACTTTGTGGATATTCCTTATTTGAAGCTTAGTGACTTTGTGATTCCAGTTAAGCTGATAAGATTTCTGCTTTACCCTTAGTAGACTTTGGAAGTGGAAAACTCTTATTTGGAGGGAACTAACCCAGAGACTCAGTACCAATTATGAAAAGAAGGTGATGCTCACCTTTATACATGGGAGCCAGCAACAATACCCAACTAGTCAAGTGGTGCTGGCAATCTGGTGGGAGAAGCTACTATAAAGGTGAGGCTACTCCCCAACATCCCATATCCTGTTGTCCTGAGGCATGACTTTCTTCAATTTGAGACTCTGTGGGCTTAGCTTTTGACCAGCCAATGTAGCCCAGGCTACATTGTGACATATCTTTGGGAAGCATCTTTATAAAGCAACAGGGAAGCGAATATATTCCGACCATAGAGGCAGCACCAGAGAAGTAAGTAAGTCCAAGAAGGCCCACTGTTTAGACACTGCTACGGATGAAGTTCTGAAATGTATCAGAGAATTTGATATCTTTGCTATACATGATAATATGAATCAATAGAGAATAGGGGCATTCCAGGGCCTCTTAAATGACTCCTCAGAAAGAGGAAGGGTGGATAACCCAAGAAAAGTTAAGCAAGCCCCACTGGAAGTTAGTTCCCTTGAATATGATAGGAAGCAGGTACAGGGATTAGGGGATAGTACTCTCTGGCTTAATGATCCCCATTCTGGTCCCATCCTTTGATGGGGAAAAGCATGAGTAGTCCTAATTTAGAGTGGGAAAGGAAAATAGGAATAGTAATTCATTACCCTGGGAGGTAACGCAGGTAGAGGCAGGTGCTCCACCTGATGAGGTTAAGGTAAGAGGGAGCGTATGTAAGGGAGTATATCTCAGACGCTCTTTAAAAGATTGAGACCAGGCATTTAGCTTCTGCACCTTAAAGACAACACACCAGATAATCCTGGGTACAGGGCATTTCCCCTGAGGAGAGGGATATAATTGCAGGCCCTAGAGGAAACAGGCAGGCCCCAGACCAGAGGAGATGTAAGTATGAGTTCTTAACTGTGACTCTGAAGCCAGCTCTACTGAAGGTAAGCAGGTTTTCTTTTCCATTTTTTGTAGGGATGTGAATCCTTTATGAACGATTACAATTATCGTCAGATAATTTTAAAATCGTCCTAAATCGTTAGAGTGCACGATACAATACAAATGCCCCCGATTTATCATCAGGGGCATTTGTATTGTATCGTTAAATAGGGCACGGGAATTATTTGGGGGAGGGTGGGAAAACCGGCACACCAAAACAACCCCTAAACCCACCCCGACCCTTTAAAACCAATTCCTTACCCTACCCCACCCTCCTGAACCCCCCCCCCAAATGTTAAATTACCTGGTGGTCCAGTGGGGGGAGGGGGTCCCGGCGCGATCTCCCGCTCTCGGGCCATCGGCGCCATTTTGGCTGCCACTAATTAAAATGGCGCAGATGGCCCGATAAAAAAAAAACCCCACCCGACCCTTTAAATCGACCCCACTTAGCCTCCCTCACCCTCCCGACCCTTTTTTTTTAGGGAGGCCCGCACCGCTAAAAAAAAACAACCCCACCCGACCCTTTAACTCATCAGCCCCTATTATACTGGGGCTGATGAGTAAAGATGGCCGGTGCCATCTTTAAAGATGGCGCCGGCCATCCAGTGCTCCTACCATGTGACAGGGGCCGGCCAATGGCACGGATACCCTATCACATGGTAAGGGCAAAGGGGCATCGGTGCCATTTTTTTTTAGAACAGCTGATGCCTGGGAACGGGAAATCTCTCCCCGAGGCCCCCCTGGATCTCTCCTCTCCCCGAGGCCCCCCTGGATATCTCCCCGAGGCCCTCCGAGGCCCCCCTGGACCACCAGGTAATTTTAAAAGGTTTTGGGGGGGTTGGGAGTGTGGGGTCGATTTAAAGGGTCGGGTGGGTTGTTTTTTTTTAGCGGCGCAGGCCTCCCTAAAAAAAAATTAGCGATGTGAATTGGAATCGGAAACAATTCCAATTCACATATCTTAACGATCAGATTCCCCCCCGCCCCCCCCCCAGCCGAATCTGATCGTTAAGATGATCTGGCACACGATTCACATCTCAAATTTTTTGTATAAACAATAAAATATTTTTGTGGAGAAGGCCAGACTGCTCTATCTTCTGGCAAGCCTAAGACTGCTCATACTGTGCCATACAAGGATATAATGATTTTATTTATTTATTTATTTATTTATTTATTTATTTATTGTTTTTGTTATACCGAGTTTCATGACAGGCATCACATCAACCCGGTTTACAATCAACAGATAAATGATAAAAAAGTTGACAAGTATGATGGAGTCCCTGAATGCAGACATTGTAAAACAAGAGAGATGACCTTGAATTTTAGCTGAAATTCCACATGTAGCCAGTGCAGCTTCTAAGAACAGGAGTAATATGATCATTTCTCTTTAACCCTGTTAGAAGCCTGGCTGTTGTGTTCCTAAGGAACTACAGATGCTTTAAGTAATATAATGGAAGACACTGGTAAAGAGAATTATGAAATCTTAAATGACTAATAACCAGCAAAAGAATGACCAGAGCCAAATCTTTCCTTTCTGAAAAGGGATGTAGCTGACAAATTTTCCTAACTGGTAAACAGAACAACTGCTAAAATCTGATGTTGCAGAGTCAATTGAGAATCCAACTAGATCCCTAAATTTCAAATTGTGTCTTCGGAGTCAATCCCATTCTTGCTACTATTGGTAGAACAGATAATACTTGGTCATGCTTACTGAGCTGAAAAGCCTCAGATTTAGTTCCAACAATGTCACCACTGCTTGTAAACAATTTTTTAAATACCTAATCCCAGGTAAATGGGCTGTATAAATAAGAGCAAGAATCTGGATATTATCCACATACATAAAACAATCTACTTCAAAGTCTTGAATTACTCAACCAAGTGGGGAAAAGTATACATTAAAGAGTAATGGAGAGAGTACTGATCCTTTTGGAACTCTACAGCAGGCATTTAACAGAAAAACATATTGTGATACTTTTATACATTTATTTTTTGTATTTTCATATGCACTTAAAAACTCATTACTTATCTCAGGGAAAAGGCTTAATACTTGTTGTTCCATGCGCAATCAACAGATGAGACACGGAAACTCCAAAAATACTAATCAGATGTTGGAATAGTAATGTTGTTTATGCACGGAACATGTATTCAGCCTTTCTTCTAAGTTAATTGTAAGGAACCTTTGGTTTCCCTAACTAAAAGGAGAATACCAATTGATTGGGGAGGTCCTGTGTAGAAATAAGTGAGAGAGGTATGGGTATTGCTCCTCCATGTGGGAACTGCAGATGTTGTCACCTAGCTGTTTTTCATCCCAAAGCACCATGTAGCCACATGGATTTTTAGTTTGCATTTTGTTGAAGCAGGAGCTCTCTGCCTCCTGTCTTCCATTTTTCCTAATTTATAGGAAAGGAGTAAGGAAGTTTTGCCATTTAGGAGTCAACCTCCATTGACGTGTCTATCCTGTGAGAGCCTTGGTACCCCTTCACAGTGGATTCGGGTATCTGCTGTGAGAAGTCAGGTCATGTGTTAAGGAAGATTCTGGCAGACTTCTATCTCTCCTCCAAAGGCTAAAGCTGACTGGTCACCTGCTACAGAGGAAGAATATTTTTTAATTTACTGTCTTTATGCACTCTCTCCTCTATTTTGAGGTAAGGAAGTTGTATTGCAACCTTCCTGCTTCTTGCTTGATACTTTTCCCATATTTTTTTTTTGGTTCAGATAATATTTTCATTCTGTTTGGAGTGGATGGCTCTTGGCACCTCAGAATCAGTAAACCAAACCCTTGAGAAATTGAAGTCTTTCATCCTGAGAGAAACAGAAGTGGGCAGAGATTTATTTAAAGGAAGAATCCCAGCAAAGTGCACTACAGGCAAGAAGGATACAAAGTAAAAGTAACAAGAACTTTGTTGCTACTGTATGAAGTATTATCTAATAGGGAGTAGATGTTGTGGTTTGTGGACCCTTGGGCCACCTGTGGATGATAAAGAAATGCTGAGGAGAAGTCCACAAAAGATGTAGTGGCTGGGAGGCGGAACGGAGACCGGAGACCAACCAGGAGCTTCACCACTGGAAGCTCGAGGTCCCCCTGGGAGGGGCCCGTGAGGACCCGAGCCTCTTGGACTTAGGTGCGGTTTCCCGGAGAGGAAAATCCAAGATGGAATCCAGATGTCGCAGTGGAGGCAGAGAAGCAGAATGTATGGGCGGTCCGAAGGTCAGGGCTGGCAGCAGACAGGAACTCCAAAAGATGTACCGAAGTCAGGAACCAGGAAGACAGGCCGAGAAGATCAGGAGAAGGCTGGATCAGGAACAAAGGCTGGATCAGGAACAAAGGATGGAACTGCAACTTGATGACTCCAGGGAGCGAACCTTGTTGCAAGGCACTGGCTTGAAGCCAATGTTTCCCGCCACTGTCCCTTTAAATTAAATCTCCTTGTGCGCGCGCCTAAGGCAGTGGTTCTCAACCTTTTTTCTGTCGGGACACACCTGACAGATGGTTCTCACATGTGTGACACACTGACCCATGATCATCTTGGGGCTAGATGTAAAAGTACAGTTTGCATCAACGGGAACCCCCTGACCCACAATAATGGATGTAAAGCAGAATTATGACATTCCCCATACAACTCACCCTACAAAAAAGATATTCTGGTTCTGGTGTCATCTCAGTAACAGCAACTCAAACTCCTTCTACTTCCAGGCTCAATAGCCCTACTTATGAAAAGACAGCAGTTTACCACCAATGCATGTCCTCTTGAGAAAACACAACAAATAAGACTGATACAAACGCTTACATGCTAGTAAAATATCTCGGTAACAGACACAGAACCGACCTAACATACTCCCAGGATCTGTAGTAATGCACATAAACTAATCCGCACATGGTTACACCCGTATTATGGAATACACTCAAACAGGAGCAACCCTATCTATGAAAAGGCAACACTACAAATATTAAATCAGGCCCTAAAAACCAATACACCTCTTATTAGGAAAACAGAACTAGCAAGCAGCTATAGATCCCCACACAGAAATAATTGTAAAACTATACTAATAAGCAGAATAAATATTTCAAAACAGCTATGAAAAGAATAACATCCAACAATTAAAAACTCATAAAAACTATTAAAAATTCTCCAAACACCAATAAAATATTTCAAAAAAAGCGGACACATCACATAATATTAAATAATTAAAATGGCAGTCAATCAAGAAAAATAAACTTAAAAAGCCACCTTTACTTACCCCCTCCAGCAGCTCTCCTCCTCCTCTTCCTTGCAGGCCGTAGCACACAGCAGAAGCAGCAGTAGAGTCTAAGCTCTATACTCATGGTCCTCTTCCTTAGTGCCCATGTCTCTCACACACACACACCATACCAGTCATGCCCCATGACCAGTTTCTGTCTCTCACACACCAATCATCTCCCAAATAGTCTTTGACAAACACACCAGTCACCTTCCTGAACAGTTTCTCTCATGCCATACACACACACAGGCTTCCCACTCCCGTGTTCCACTTACATATATGGGTTTCTCACTCTCATAATCACTTTCTCTGTCTCACACACACGCACCAGTCTCTCACTCCCATGCTTGTTCTCTCCATATGCACAGGCTTCTCGTTCCCATAATCACTTTCTTTCTCTCACACACATACACACACACACACCAGTCACCTGATCTCTCTCATGCATACACACACACAAGCTTCCCACTCCCATGTTCTTTCAGATATACAGGCTTCTCACTCCCATGCTGTGTCTCACACACACCCAGGTTTCTCACTCCCATGCTCACTCTTCATATGCACAGGCTTCTCATTCCCATAATACTTTCTTTCTCTCTCTCTCTCTCACACACACACACACATACACACACACTAGTCACCTGATCTCTCTCATCCATACACACACAGGCTTCCCACTCCCATGTTCTCTTTCAGATATACAGGCTTCTCACTCCCATGCTGTATCTCACACACTCCCAGCTTTCTCATTCCCATGCTCACTCTTCACATGCACAGGCTTCTCATTCCCATAATCACTTTCTTTCTCTCTCTCACATACACACAAACACACACCAGTCACCTGATCTCTCTCATGCATATACACACACACACAGGCTTCCCACTCTTATGTTCTATTTCAGATATACAGGCTTCTCACTCCCATGCTGTATCTCACACACTCCAAGGTTTCTCACTCCCATGTTCACTCTCTTCACATGCACAGGCTTCTCATTCCCATAATCACTTTCTCTCTGTTACACACACACTAGTCTCTCTCTCATTTCCATGCTCGCTCTCCACATGCACAGGCTTCTCATTCTCTGAATCACATTCTCTCTCTCACATTCACATACACACCAGTCACACCGTCACCTTACCAACCAGTCTCTCTCTCATACATGCAAACACACACACAGGCTTCCCACTCCCATGCTCTCTCTCACACAATCAGGCTTCTCACACCAATGCTTTCTTTCACATACACCCCCACAACACCAGGCTTCTTACTCCCATGCTTTCTCACATACCCAGATTTCTCACTTCCATGCTTTTTCTCTCTTTCACACACACACATCAGTCACATCCCTGACTGTCTCACACTCTCACAAACACATCAGTCATCTCCTTGAGCAGTCACTTTCATTGTCTCTCACATATACACATACATCAGCTCTCTGACCAGTTTCTCTCAATCACACACATGCTCTCGATCAAATACATTTTCTCACTTACACACAGGCTCTCAATCACACACACATTCTCTCACTTACACACTGGCTGGCTGGCTGCTTCTCTCTCTTTCTCTCACTCACTTCCTCCCCCCCCCCCCCAAGCACAAATGGTAGCTGCAGCAGCCTCCTCCTCCTCCAGCCCCCGCAGGCTAAGAAAGAAGAATCCCATCGACCGCGGGAGGCTCATGCTGCTATCTCCTTTCTCGATTACCGGCTGCTTCAATTGCTCAGGGGCCGATGCTGCAGCTGCCGCTGCTACTTTATCAAGCGGCACGGTCTTTCTTCTTCCCACGCACCGCGTATCACTTCCTGTTCCAGGTCACCGGGGGGGGGGGCAGGAAGAAGAAAAGGCCAGCCGCAGGTGCCACAACTTCTTTTAGCACTGCTGCCGTTCCCACTAGGCTTGAACGTGCTGATAGCCCGGCGGCAACGGCAGCAGGGAAGAAAGAGCAGCGGGAGAGCCCGGGAGCACGCGACACACCAGCCAGTGCTTGGCGACACACTGGTGTGTCGCGACACACCGGTTGAGAAACGCTGGCCTAAGGGGCGGAGACAGAGAGAAAAGCTCACCGGTGTCTCCCTCGTGGGGATGCCGCCGCTG
Source organism: Rhinatrema bivittatum (assembly GCF_901001135.1). NCBI lineage: Eukaryota > Metazoa > Chordata > Amphibia > Gymnophiona > Rhinatrematidae > Rhinatrema > Rhinatrema bivittatum. The sequence continues at coordinate 266,446,472 of NC_042620.1, read as the reverse complement.
CCGAGAAGGCCTACCAAGGCCCGGGGAGAGCCAGAGGATACTGCGGCATGTGGAGAGGCCCGCGGGAGGTAAGAGCCTGGTCGCCGTACCTGCAACCAGGATCACAACAGTACCCCCCTCTTATGCCCACTCCTCGGTGGTCTGGGTTTACCAGGATAGTCCAGATGAAACTGGTGCAAGAGAGACTTGACCAATATGTTGCTGGCAGGCTCCCATGTACTGTCCTCAGGACCACATCCCTCCCAGGATAATAAATACTCCCACCTGTGAGGATGGAATCGCACATCCAATACCTCACATACTTGGTAAATGATCTCCACTGTTGATCTATCTCAAGTGGTTCAGGTGGTTTCCAATGGAACCTGGAAAGAATTACTGGTTTGAGCAAAGAGACATGGAATACGTTGTGAATCCTCAATGTATTTGGGAGCCGTAAGCGGTACGACACTGCACCCACTCTCTCAGCAACTCAGAATGGCCCAAAGAACTTAGGCGCCAGACGCAACGAAGGTAGGCGAAGGTGAATATTCTTTGTGCTTAACCAAACTTTGTCGCCTGGCACAAATACTGGAGCTGGACGATGATGTTTGTCGGCAAACTTCTTAGCTGTGGCAGTGGCATACTGTAATCTCACTTGAATTGAGTCCCAGAGACCATGGAGTTGTTGAGCCGACATCTGGGCTGCCGGAGATGGTACAACTACGGGCAGTGGTAACGGTAACTTGGGTTGTCTCCCATAAACAAGCTGGAAGGGAGATGTCCCTGTGGCCGAATGGGTGTTATTATTGTAAGAAAATTCAGCCCATGGTAGTAGGGATACCCAATTATTTTGTCTCTCTGTCACAAAAGCTCGAAGGTAAGCTTTTAGGGAGCGATTAGTGAGCTCTGCTTGTCCATTACTCTGGGGGTGGAATGGGGAGGTGAAATCTAGGCGAACTTCAAATTTTGTGCACAGAGCTGTCCAATATATTGCTGTAAACTGTGGACCTTTATCAGAAATGATGTGAAGCGACAGTCCATGAACTCGAGAGACGTGTTGCGTAAAGAGCTGAGCCAACTCCGGCGCTGAAGGAAGCTTGGATAGTGGAACAAAATGAGCCATCTTGGAGAATTAATCCACAGTGACCCAAATGACTGTCTTTCCTTTGGATAACGGAAGATCTATTACAAAGTCCGTGGATACGTCTGTCCATGACTCCACTGGAATTGGCAATGGAGGGTGGGGGTTTTATTCGTTAGTGATACGTTGCATTTGTGGGGGACCTATACGTTGTGAACTGCGCATTCGTTCAAAACGAATGCACATCCCTACTATAAAATAATGAGTGGAATGGAACAAGTAAACATAATCAGTAATTTACTCTTTCAAAAAGTATAAAGACAAGGGGACACAATGAAGTTATCTGGTAATGCATTTAAAACTAATAAGAAAAATATTTTTTTACTCAACACATAATTAAGCTCTAGAATTCATTGCCAGAGGATGTGGTGAAAGCTATTAATATAGCTGTGTTTAAATAGGTTTGGACAAGTTCCTGAAGGAAATGTCCATTAAGCATTATTAAGGTAGAGTTGCAGAAATCCATTGCATTTTCTTGGGATAAGCAGCTTGGAATCTCTCTACCCCTTGGGATCCTGCCAGGTAGTTGTGACCTGGCTTGGCCACTGTTAAAAACAGGATACTGGGCTTAATGGACCCTTGGTGTTGTGATTCCTGTCCATGGTGGTCCCCAGCCAGGACCCCCCTACCATTCGAGCAGGTCCCGCTCCGGATGCCGCGTATCGCGCAGGCCCGCAGTGCGTTCTTCCCGGCACCTCAAGAGGCAGTGTCGGGGAGAGCACGGCAGGCTCTGCCCCTTAAAGGGGCTGCGGCGGGAAGGTCTGGGCCGGCCCCGGATGATGACGTCAGCGCCTGGGGAGATTCAAACCTCTCCCTGGGAATCTTTAGATGCCTTGCAACGAGGTTCCTGCATAGCTGCTTCTGGTATTCTGCCTTGCCTCTGCCTTGCCTGTCACCTGCCTTGACTCAGCCTGGACTTTGACCCTGCCTTGCCTGCCGCCTGCTTTGGCTCAGCCTGGACTTTGACCCTGCCTTGCTTGCCACCTGCCTTGAGCCTGCCTGGACCCGGACTCTGTTTGTATGCCACCTGCCTTGACCCTTCCTGGACCCGGACTTTGTTTACTTGCCACCTGTCTTGATCCTGACTGGACCTGGACTCTGTTTGCTGGCCGCTTGCCTTGACTCTCCCCTAGGCTATTCACTCCACCTTACAGAGAGGAGTTCATCAGGACCATTCCTCGGTGAGTACCCTCTGGACCAAGGGTCCACAGTAGAACAGATTGCAAGGCCATGGACCCCGGTGGACTTGACGGGCCTCCAGGCTATTCCAGGCCTGGCTTAACAACTTATGCAACAGAGGCAACAACACCAACAGTGCCTTGAGACTCTGACCTCCACTGTTGAGCGTTTAGTGAACCGGCTTGACTCGGTCCGAGGAGCAGAGGCTGCAGTTCCTACTCCTGCAATTCCGAGCTTTACAAGTGCTGTAACCCACTTGCCTGCCCCACCCCGATATGCCGGAGATGCCAAACAATGTCAAGGATTTCTGAATCATTGCTTCATTTGGTTCTCTCTGCAGGAACAATTCCCAACAGATCGGGTTACGACGTCCTTCATCATTTCCTTGTTGGATGGAAAGGCCCTAGCCTGGGAGCCCCCGATCTGGGAACGTGGAGACTCCATTTTGGGCAACTTGCTGCAGTTTGTTCAGACCTTCCGCCAAGTATTCGATGAACCAGGACGTCTGTCTACCGCCTCCTCGGAACTCCTCAGCCTCCGTCAAGGCGCTCGTACTTTGGCTGACTTTGCGGTGGAGTTCCACACCTTGGCATCCGAGCTGGGATGGCAGACTGATTGCGTAAGAGAAATCTTTCTGGAAGGACTTTCTCCTCGTATCAAAGACAAGTTGGCGGCACGAGAGATTCCAGATGATCTTGAGGCATTGATTGACCTCGCGGGTCGTATTGATCGACGACTACAGCAACGAGCCAAGGAGACTAGAACCTACCGTCGCACAGTTCCATTGACCTCTACCTTCTCCCGTCCCATGGTTCATCCAACCACTTCTGAAGCATCTTCCGAGGGAAGAGAGGAGCCCATGCAGTTGGGTAGGAGCCATCTGACTACCGAAGAGAAGCAGCGTCGAAGAAGGATGGGACTTTGTCTTTATTGTGGTAATAAGGGACATAGAAACATAGAAACATAGAAATGACAGCAGAAGAAGACCAAACAGCTCATCCAGTCTGCCCAGCAAGCTTCACACATTTTTTCTCATACTTATCTGTTTCTCTTAGCTCTTTGGTTCTATTTCCCTTCCACCCCCACCATTAATGTAGAGAGCAGTGATGGAGCTGCATCCAAGTGAAAATATCAAGCTGATTAGTTAGGGGTAGTAGGGAAGTAAACCGCCGCAATAAGCAAGCTACACCCATGCTTATTTGTTTTACCCAGACTATGTTATTCAGCCCCTTATTGGTTGTTTTTCTTCTCCCCTGCCGTCGAAGCAGGGAGCTATGTTCGATATGCGTGTAGTATCAGTTTTCTTCTCCCTTGCCGTTGAAGCAGAGAGCTATGCTGGATATGCGTGAAGTATCAGTTTTTCTTCTCCTCTGCCGTTGAAGCAGAGAGCTATGCTGGATATGCGTGAAGTATCTGTTTTTCTTCTCCCCTGCCGTGTGAAGCAGAGCTTATGCTGGATATGCGTGAAGTATCAGTTTTTCTTCTCCCATGCCGTTAAAGCAGAGAGCTATGCTGGAAATCCATTGAAAGTGAAGTATCAGGCTTATTTGGTTTGGGGTAGTAACCGCCGTAACAAGCCAGCTACTCCCCGCTTTGTGAGTGCAAATTCTTTTTTCCACATTTCCTCTTGCTGTTGTAGCTTAGAGCGATGTTGGAGTCACAGTAACCATGTGTATGTTTATTGAATAAGGGTATTATCTCCAGGCAGTAGCCATCTTTCTGGCGAGCCACCCACTCTTTATTGACGGCCTCTTGATTTTATGGATCCACAGTGTTTATCCCACGCCCCCTTGAAGTCCATCACAGTTCTGGTCTTCACTTCCTCCGGAAGGGCATTCCAGGCATCCACCCCCCTCTCCGTGAAGAAATACTTCCTGACATTGGTTCTGAATCTTCCTCCCTGGAGCTTCAAATCGTGACCCCTGGTTCTGCTGATTTTTTTTCCTACGGAAAAGGTTTGTCATTGTCTTTGGATCATTAAAACCTTTCAAGTATCTGAAAGTCTGTATCATATCACCTCTGCTCCTCCTTTCCTCCAGGGTGTACATATTTAGATTCTTCAATCTCTCCTCATAAGTCATTTGATGAAGACCTTCCACCTTTTCGGTTGCCCTTCTCTGGACCGCCTCCATCTTGTCTCTGTCTCTTCGGAGATATGGTCTCCAGAACTGGACACAATACTCCAGGTGAGGTCTCACCAAGGACCTGTACAAGGGGATAAATCACTTCCCTTTTCTTACTCGATATTCCTCTCTCTATGCAGCCCAGCATTCTTCTGGCTTTAGCTATCGCCTTGTCACATTGTTCGCCGACTTCAGATCATTAGACCACCATCACTCCAAGGTCCTCTCTCCTGCTCCGTGCACATCAGCCTTTCTCCTCCCATCGAATACAGTTCATTCGGATTTGCACTCCCCATATGCATGACTCTGCACTTCTTGGCAATGAATGTCAGCTGCCATATCTTCGACCACTCTTCCATCTTCCTTAAATCCCGTCTCATTCTCTCCACTCCTTCCGGCGTGTCCACTCTGTTGCAGATCTTCCGCAGATCTGTTGCAGATCTTCGCAAGATCTGTTGCAGATCATCCGCAAAAAGACATACCTTACCTTCTATCCCTTCCGCAATGTCGCTCACAAAGATATTGAAAGGACCGGTCCCAACACCGATCCCTGCGGTACACCGCTTAAAACCGCTCTCTCTTCAGAGAGAGTTCCATTTACCATCACACATTGTCTTCTGTCCGTCAACCAGTTTGCAATCCAGGCCCACCACCTCGGCACTCACTCCTAAGCTTCTCATTTTATTCACCAGTCTCCTGTGCGGGACAGTGTCAAAAGCTTTGCTGAAGTCCAAGTAGATGACATCGAGTGTTCTTCCTTGATCCAATTCCTTGGTTACCCAGTCAAAAAAGTCAATCAGATTTGTCTGACAGGATCTTCCAATTGTGAATCCATGCTGCCTCTGGTCCAGCAATTCTCCCGACTGTAGATAGTTTCACTATTCTCTCTTTCAACAGTGACTCCATTACTTTTCCCACCACCGAAGTGAGGCTAACCGGTCTGTAGTTACCAGCCTCTTCTCTGTTCCCACTCTTGTGAAGCGGGACCACCACCGCTCTCCTCCAATCATTCGGCACCACTCCCGTTTCTAGGGATCTATTGAACAGGACACACAGCGGACCCGCCAGCACATCTCTGAGCTCCCTCAGTATTCTGGGATGAACTTCATCAGGCCCCACGGCTTTGTCCACTTTCAGTTTCACCAGCTCTTCCCATACATTTTCTACTGTAAATGGAGTTACATCTACTCCATTCCCCTCCAGTTTCTTGTTAACTAGTGACGGTCCTTCTCCAGGGTCCTCTTAGTGAACACAGAACTGAAGTATTCATTTAATATTTCTGCCATTTCTTCGTCTCTCTGCACACATTGATCCTTTCCACCTTTCAATTTCACTATACCCACTTTGAACTTTTCTCTTTTCACTGATGTATCTGAAAAATGTTTTGTTACCACTCTTCATCTTCTAGCTCAGTGCCCCGAACGTCTGGGAAACTATCGGACCTAGGCATCTTAGAGGAGCTGACCCTAGGGAGCAATCTCGCCCCTCACTGTACTGTTCCGGTCACGCTACATTACCGCCATGGATCCCTCACAACTTTGGCCTCATCGATTCGGGGTCAGGGGGACCTTCATTCTAGTGGAATTGGTTCACCAACTACAATTACCAGTACTTCATCGCGAGTTACCTCTATACATCTCGTCGATCCAGGGGAGAATCTTCTGGGTCAAGTCACTACCTATACCGCCCCGATATCACTCCATATGGGGATCCTCCATAGGGAGGAGATATCCTTCTTCATTTTGGAAAAAGCAGTCCATCCGGTGGTATTGGGCCTTCCCTGGCTACAGAAACACGCACCCATCATTGACTGGAAGACTCTTCAGATTACGGCTTGGGGACCAGAATGTTTCGCTACTTGTTTGAATCAGAGACCTCAACCTAAGATCCAATTAGCTGCTACAAGACTTTCAACCACCCCCGCAATACGCAGATTTTTATGGACATTTTTTTCCAAGGAAGAGGCAGAGATCCTCCCGGTACACCATACCTTTGATTGTGCCATAAATCTGCTTCCCAATACATGTCCACCTAGAGAGCGGGTGTATCCGTTATCTGGGCCAGAATCTCTGGCTATGTCTCAATACATTAAAGAAAATCTTGAACGAGGGTTTATCCGACCTTCGTCACCTCCGGCGGGAGCAGGGTTCTTCTTTGTCCCCAAGAAAGATGGGTCGTTGAGACCATGCATTGACTACCGAGGACTTAATGCAATAACTCGCAAGGATCAATATCCACTCCCGCTGATTCCTGAATTACTAGACCGCCTTCATGGAGCTAACATATTTACTAAACTGGACTTGCGTGGGGCATATGACCTGGTTTGGATAAAACCAGGAGATGAATGGAAGACCGTGTTTAATATACAAGACGGCCATTACGAATATCTGGTGATGCTGTTTGGACTTTGTAATGCCCCGGCGGTATTCCAAAATTTAATGAATGAGATATTTCGGGACATGTTGGATCAAGGAGTAATCATTTATCTTGATGATATATTAATCTATTCCAAGAGTCTGGCTGCTCATCGCACAGATGTCCGAAAAGTCCTGCAACGCTTGAGAGAGAACTGGTTATTTGTAAAACTGGAGAAATGTTTACAGGGAAGATGGCGGTCCCTCTCCGCCTTTGTCCAAGGTACTCTCATGGGCACACGATTCCCTTATGGCTAGCCATCCTGGGAGGGCAGGTACCTTGGAAATATTATCCCGCTACTATTGGTGGCCCTATTTGCGTAGGGATGTGCGTGCCTATGTTGATTCCTGTCCGAAGTGTGCTCAACAGAAACCATTACCTGGCCGACCATGGGGGCTCCTCCAACCCCTACCACCACCCCAGGAACCTGGACCCTATTTCCACGGACATTGTTGCGGCAGTCCATGAACCTCGAAGACGTGTTGCGTAAAGAGCTGAGCCAACTCCGGCGCTGAAGGAAGCTTGGATAGCGGAACAAAATGAGCCATCTTGGAGAATCAATCCACAGTGACTGGGAATGGTGAATCAATCCACAGTGACTGGGAATGGTGAAATAAAATGGAAAATGTCATAATGCCTCTGTATCGCTCCATGTTGAGACCGCACCTTGAATACTGTGTACAATTCTGGTCGCCGCGCTCGTCAAAAAAGATATAATTGCAATGGAGAAGGTACAGAGAAGGGCTACCAAAATGATAAGGGGAATGGAACAACTCCCCTATGAGGAAGACTAAAGAGGTTAGGGACTTTCAGCTTGGAGAAGAGACGACTCAGGGGTGGATATGATAGAGGTGTTTAAAATCATGAGAGGTCTAGAACGGGTAGATTGAATCAGTTATTTACTCTTTTGGATAGTTGAAAGACTAGGGGGACACTTCATGAAGTTAGCATGGGGCACATTTAAAACTAATCGGATAAAGTTCTTTTCTTACTCAACGCACAATTAAACTCTGGAATTTGTTGCCAGAGGATGTGTTAGTGCAGTTAGTATAGCTGTATTTAAAAAAGGTTTGGATAAGTTCTTGGAGGAGAAGTCCATTACCTGCTAGTTAAGTTCTCTTAAGAGAATAAGCCACTGCCATTAGCAAGGGTAACATGGAATAGACTTAGTTTTTTGGTATTTGCCAGGTTCTTAGGGCCTGGATTGGCCAACTGTTGGAAACAGATGCTGGGCTTGATGGACCCTTGGTCCTGACCCAGTATGGCATTTTCTTATGTTCTTATGTTCTTATTTGACTCAAATGACTGTCTTTCCTTCAGATAACGAAGATCTATTACAAAGTCCGTGGATACTTGTATCCATGCTTCCATTGGAATTGGCAATGGTTGCAGAGTCCCCAAGGATGACCCGATAGGGGCTTCTCTTGGCACAAATCAGGCAGGAGCTTACGTACATTCGGATGTCTTGTTCCATGTGAGAACACCAGTAGTACCGGGAAAAGAGTTCTAACATCTTTACCTTACGAGGGTGGCTACTGTGAGCGAGTCATGTGCCCATGAAAGAACCTTTTCCTTAGATGACTGGGGAACCACAGTTTTTTCCTTGCGGGTGACTATGGTCTGTGGCTGGCCACACTAACCTTTACTGGATCTAAGATGTACTGAGGTGGGTTTAGCCAATTCTTCAGGCTCTGTAGTAATGAGATATGCATTCGGCATGTATATTCTTAGTTGCGGGTCTATAACAACAGTGAGAAATGGAAGCGACTGAAGAATAGTGCCAGCGGGCCTATCTGGGGGTTAGACATTGAGCTTGGCATAAGAATTCCAAATTCTTGTGATCTGTATATACTACAATGGGGTGTAGAGCCCCCTCCAACCACTGTTGCCACTCTTCAAATGCCAGCTTGATCGCTAGGAGTTCCTTGTCGCTAATGCCATATTTCCTAGAGATGTGGTTCGTTTTTCGCCCGAATTAGGAAATTCAACGAAATTTCCTAACTCGTTGTGGTTTCGGAGGCCCTGAAACCCGAAAAGAATTTTCCCCGAATTTCGGGGAAATTTCGTTTTTCGGGTTTACATGGGGAGAGGGACACTTTTTTTTTTTTTTAAATTAAAACCCACCAAACATTTAAAAAACTATAATACAACACCCCCCCCTGATCCCGATCCCTCCCCAAGACTTACTAAGTATATCCCTGGTGGTCCAGCGGGGTCCCGGGTTCCATTTGCCCTCCGTGCCCGTGCTACTGCAAGCCGTGCTCTTTAAAATGGTGCCGAATAGCCTCTGAACTACCATGTCACAGGGGCTACCGGCGCCATTGGTCAGCCCCTGTCACATGGCCATGGCGCCATCTTGTGCTCCTGTCATGTGACTGGAGCTGACCATGGCGCCGAAAGCCTCTGTGATATAGTATGGGCAAAGGCTATCAGCGCCATTTTGATTACTGGCAGCCGACAACAAAATCGCTTTCGGACCCCCGCTGGACCCCCAGGGATTATTGGCAAGGCTTGGGGGGGTCAGGAGGGGGCTCTTGACCTCTGGGTGCCAGGGAAAGGATCCATCCCGCCCTGGACTAACATAATTAATGAGTTTTTAAGTGTGTATGAAAAAAAAAATCTATGTCTA